>NW_026974445.1:0-21912 GCF_037042905.1 Lytechinus pictus | reverse complement strand
CACTTTTAAGCTTCCATACTGTAATTAATTGCGAGGTAAAATTTTAGTGAACACATAATGTATTAAATTGTTTATCAATAAACTAAGATAATTAATCAGAGCAATGTTCATGAAATATGGTAGTGGATGAAACTCAATCGATATTATGAAGGTGTCCAATAACAAACTTCTGATTCATAATTCAGTATTTTCTTTAAGTTACCGTCAACAAGTATACCGTGTTTCGAATTGTTTTGTATACCTTGCATATAAATGATATGTTTGCATTTCGATAGATGGAAATATACTGGGAATAACCATTGATAATTATTAATCAGTGTATGTCGTTTCATCTTACAGAGCAGCGAAAACAAACGGATAAAAAAGTTCCACAGGCAACCGTAGAACAGATAATAACAGACATTGTAGATCCCCAGAAAATTCAACAACTTCTTCGTAAGCTTTACGCTGGTGGAGCTGATTTACCTAATTTACATGGAAATGTAAAAGACCAAAATGAAGCAATAAAGTTGTTCATGGAATGGCGATGCAGCCGTTTCGTTGAAAACCCGAATGCTGTCCTAAGCCTTGCTTTAGCTAAGTCTGGATGCTCAGATATCAGCAGGAACTTTTTCGCCGGTAAGAACTTCATACGATGTTCATTTATAATAAAGACATTAAAAGAGAGTGAAACACTTGATACGAGTTAGCTTGTGTAGGGGAGAAAAATTAAAAGAATAAAATAAACGAAAAAAAAAAGAATAATATTGGCTAACAATAAGAAATATAGATATTTTAAAGCTATGCGTTATCGTTTTCATATTAAAATCTTTTCCAGGAATGATATCGTTTCCCGAACTTTGGAAATTGAGCCGGATGATGGTTCAACATGGGTGTGGTGCACAGGCTATATTTGACAACCTTAGTTTGGAAGCAGGAGATAGGCTGACAGAAGAAGAGATATATGTTGTTCTGTGTGATTGGAAAAGGCAAAGCACAACGGTTCATCAAGGAAAGCTATTACTTGATGCACTAACGAAGGCTAATTTCAAGGAAGCATGGAAAGATATAATGGGTACGTCGCCTAGAAGTATTTACAGATATGATACTTATGGAGTTAAAGTAGGACTTGAGCAGATGGTTGTCATTGGTTTTTTTGTGGGGGGGTCTTCTTTTTTTAGCATTTAAAAAAATGGTGCAATTCCGACTCTTCCAATAGAGGAAATGACTTCCCAACGGAAGATCTCGCAGAGTTTCCTACAACGAAAATACAAAACCCAAACTAAACCAATGGATAAGTGAAGTGATTAATAGGGGAACTGTGACTCTATCTTTAATATCCAGATGGAGTTATAATATTGTGGGTTGGACATTTGAAAAAAATGGAAATCAATCTCCTGTTTGGGTATTTAACTCTGGAAATATTTCTAAAAAAGATGAAAATTCTGGTTCTCATGATTGCGAATTTTTTAAACTTGCAATATTTTTTTTTTCTTTATTCATAATGCTTTTCAATAACCAGAACCTGAACTTTGCTGTAAGGTTTAGAATTCTTTGAAGGTTAATTCAGAAAATATTTTCACTCTTTTTCTCGAAAAAAAAAAATGATTCTCATTACTCAAATATAAGAAAAACTGTAGAAGATTGATAAATATTGGACGACTATATTGACCACGCATTTTTTTTCTTTGCGAGATATCAAACTTTCTATGTTTTAAATCTGACAGCGATCTGTATAACGTAAATCTTTTTAGCAACTCACAAATTACATTTTGTTCAGAACTCAGAGAAATGGGGAGAACAAATGTCTTAGAGGACACAATCGAACATATCCTATGGCAAATAAAAGATCCTGGCAAACTTGGACGCTTCATACAGAAGGTAACTGGCAAAATCTCATCTGATGGTGACTCACAAATAATTCATCACAGCGACATCAAGGAGGCAATGAAACATGTAGTAGAATGGAAACAACAAGATCTTGATGAGAACCCAATTATCTTGCTAAGTCATGCTCTGGAGAAGACTGAATGTAGACCAATAGACAGATTATTTTTCAAAGGTAAACATTTTGTTTCAGGTATGATTGTTGTGGGGTGTTTGAAAAGTTGTGTCCGTCAATAGGCTATATTATCTTAAAGTTATCAAATTAGATTTTGTCCTTTCAAAAGAGGTTTTTACAAAGTCATGGTCAACAATATTTATAATTTTAATTTCACCATCTGATCATGTGATTTAGATTTAAAGAAAGAAGTTGTACTTTTAATCCTATTCCTCCATATTCTGATTTTTTTTACAGCTTTTAAAATATTGATTTTAAATTTGGTACCAAGGTTTGATCCGAATTTAATCTTGATTTCATTTGTTAACTTCAAGTGCCACATCACCACATAGTTGACCTCATCGACAGTGAGATTGAAGGGTTTACCGACAGGTTGACGAGTCGACACGTTAAATCTTTGTTGCAGTGTGTAGATATCGACTTGAAAGAGGACGCAATAGTTACTGCAAATAAAGCCACCCTGTTCGAAACGGAGGCGATGGTAAATGACTGGATCAGACAAGCGGCATGCAGCAATTACGAAAAAAAGTTGAAGCTTCGTGAGGCATTAGACAGCATTGGTCGACAAGACATAAAAGGTCATAGTAATATGATATTCTTCTTCTCTATAAGTACAGGCCACCGTCTGGCGTATTGTCGTACTGTATTACATGTATATATGATTTAACAAACTTGATTTTGAGACTAAAATATGGTGATGGTTAACGTGGTTAATGTTTGGAGAGTAGAATCATCATGAAAAATAGATGACGAGAGATCCATGGCTGTGACGTCTGTGCCTTAGTTATAATGAGCAAAGAAATTGTCTAATAAAGCAGCCGATTAGCCCGATTTGTCTCATATGATAGGCATAAATAGTATGGTCTCTTTATAGCGTGGAAAATATCCCAGAGGTGGACACGGTGGGCAAAAGCATGATTTTTTCCTCCATACCTTTGTATCTATATGAGGATTAAACGTAGAATATGCTCAAAAAATCTGACTGCAGGAACAGTGACAAAAATGTCAAAATTTAAGAATGTAAAGTGGTCTGATATATAGACTAGTGCCAGTGCAAAACTCCATAGCAGTGTATAATTTTGCTTTATTAGTCTTTAGATTCAAATCCTTTTGAACAAAAATTATGTTTGTCCTGAAATCCAAATACACCAGAATAGTTGAATTCAGGTTCATAAACGGGCTAAACGTGTCCTATGACGTAATCATTGTAATGCGGTTTGAAGACATTTAATAATGAATATGAATATTTAGCCCAAGATGAATATTTGTGCCAATTTTTATGAGCACTGGCTAAAAAATGGGGAATTAGTTTGATTCACAAGGAGTTCCCTGCATTTCTGGCTATAGTATCTGTTTACCATGGAAACGCGATGTCTGACAAATGTAAAAATTGCGTCATGCACATTTTTAACTCAAAACCAACTTGAGCCAAATCTCATAAGAATTGGTTGAAAACTGATGAAGTAGCTCAAATCGCAAGATTTTAATCTAATTTTTGCCGAATAATATCTTGTTACCATGGAAACAAGATTTCAGACACACTCAACAAAATGTCTCTTGCACATCTTCACCTCAAGACCAAATAGAATTGATTATAAAAAAGAGGAAGTATTCTAACTGCCAGATTTGTACCTATTTTTTGCTATAAATTATGTTACAATGGCAACACACTTTCCAACACACGCGAAAAAAAATGACTTGCACATATTTATCCTAAATATATACATACACACGACCATAACGCCCTCCACCACCACCCCTTTAGCAGTTAGCCCGTTTATGCAACTGAATTCAATTATTCTGGTGAATTGGAATTTCAGGACAAACAAAATTTATATTAAAAAAGGGATTGAATTTAAAGACTAAGCGAATGCAAAATTGTGCACTGCTATGGAGTTTGCACTGACATTAGTCTCAGACCACTTTATATCCATAAATTTTGACATTTTGACCAATGTTTTTTTTCACTTCCTGCAGTCAGATTTATTTTAGCATACCTTATTTTTAATCCGTATATTTGTACAAAGGTCAGGAGAAAAAAAATATTGCCTTTTTTCCACTGTGTCCACATATTTTTTTTTTTTTACTAAAATACTTTGATATTGAAATTTCAGTTGTAATGTTTTTCATAATACAAAAAAAACGTTTATTAAATTATGATATCAACTACCCTTTCTTACATGCACATATGTATGATATGTTTCATACAGATGAGCTGTGGAAAGACCTTAACCCTGGCAGAGACCTGGGAATTCAACATGGAAGAAGATCATCTGGCCATTTAAAACATGTAAAAGGTACAAAATCAAAAATACCGGGAAAATTAATATTCATGCACACATACACACGCGCACTTTTCTGATAAGGGAATGGTCTGTTACCCCCCACCCAACATTTACTCACTTTTCAAGAAAAAAAAATCATCAAATCATTAATATCATATAGTTAGCTCGGGCAAAATCATTTTTATGATATCAAAATGCTTTGATTGGTCTTCTTCGGGATTCTAAAAAAAAAGATCTCTCCGTCGCTATAAGCTTCCTCGAAGTTATCTCAAAATGATTTGAACATACAGTAAGTTTTCCCTACTTGACATTACTTGTTAGAAAGGCTTATCTACGGCATTACGAAATATTTATTTATTTATTATTTATTTGAATTTATTTATGCAGGATAAAAACATGATCAGCACAGCTGTTTTACATCATGGTCCTGATACAACAGGTTAAAAAAATGAATATAAAAAGAACAAATACAATTCAATTTAACCAAAAGACTAGGGAAATAATGATATAAAGCTAGTGTTTAAATGATATATAGCAAGTGTTTCAAATAGTGCTTTATAAGATAATGTGTCGTTAATAAATTGAGTATTTCCAACAAGTTTGAAACCAATATTCTTTAATTTGGAGTGACCACATAATTTGGAAATGTCCACCCATCAGTTTTATTATCCGTCATCCCCTCCTCATAGACTATTTGTTTAGGGCTTATTTATCATGTTACTTGCAAATGAAACGCGTATTTTTTTGTGGCACTTAAAAACACTTTATATGTCTATCACATTGTATTTTACATAAGGTATTCAGGTAATGATTGACGATATTTTGTTTTCGTCTATTTTCTTCATATCACTCTCTTCGTCATCCTTCGCCACCCCCCCCCCTCCCTCATTTACACACTCTCTTTTCCCCCTGCATGCTTGTCCCACTTTTCTATTATTCATGTCTTGAGATACTTACTGAAAGAAAACTTAAGATTTGATGCAATACTGTTAATATGTTTTTGTTTAATTGCCAATGTTCCTCATATTGAATATTTGCTTTGTGCTACTTTGTAATTTCGTTTCGAACAAGAATAGTGACAAATGCAAATGATGTCCTAAGAGATAAATTCAATTCACATTAATCCCCAGTTAACACCGTGAAGACTCCGGATAATCTGCTCAGTGACTCCATCAATGACGAGGTTCTTAGAATCGCTGCCTGCCTTCCCACATATAAGCATGACAAAGTCAAACGAGCTTTCGGAGGAGACCAAGAAGGTGGTACTTATGCGGATGTGATAGGAGCGTATGCTCGAGGTTGGATGACAAAGCATCCGAAAGAGAACGTTGAGAATAAACTCCGTGAAAAGCTGAAATCAGCAAAAGTTATGGGTAAATATACTTTGATTCCGCAGAAACGGGCCAAAGGCCTTATAGAAAAAATAGGCCTACGCACTTTATGGAAATTAATTTAGAATGCTACAAAATACAACAATTTCACTCGAAAACGATCAAAACATGCCAAATAATTATGACTTGGTTTTAGCAGGATCTTGTTTCCATGCATTTACGTGTAGAAGGTTTGTTCATTTTGCTGTTAGACGTTATTCATACATCTGAAAATAACTAAATGTAAATTGTTGATATTGTTGGCCAAAACTTGCAGTTAAAGACACAAAATATTTCCAGTGTACATGGTGTACATTGGGTTTGATCCTATTATATGATTATGGACAATGAAGGAAAGGCAGAATAGTTGCGCATTAGCACATTTGAGTGCATATTTCGAGGGGAGGCTATTTGAATACCCTCTGTGAATTTATGGATGCTAATCATGATATAGATTGCATGAGAAAGGTCTTTATTATCAGGTCTTCTATAGAGATAAAGTTAGTTGTAAACGTATATTATTAATGTTACTCCCTTCAACTAAATTTGCTATTGATGTCATACAGAACAAAATTATATGTAAGTCTTCAAAGAAAAGTTTCAGGTGTCGAATCACGTTCGGTCACAAACCTAACTTTGACCACAATCAAACAATAGAGAGTACTTTTAATGGCACAAGATTATTGTTCATATTTTTCTGGATGTTTTATTTAAAGACCTTCTCACCACGAGGTCGAACAACGTAGGTCTATGCGAGTTACTTGACATTGCCTTCCGCCTACTCCTCGAAGATGTGTATCCGCTAGCGAAGGCTCTTGATATTTCTGACGAGACATTAACAAAATACAGAGTCCAGTACGCACCTGACCATCTCACTAAGGGAACTACTGCTGTATTAATAAAACTTCATGACTTCATCAAAGGAGATAGGAAGAAATTAAGGGAAGTTCTTTCAAAGATTGGATACAAGGACATAGCCGTATTAATTGGATGTGGTAATTCAATCGTTTCATTTATGTATAATGGATAATATATATCGTATGATCAAATGATAGGTATAATGTTGATAACCAACAATGTCGGTTATTTCTTACTCAATATTCCACAAGTCATGGTCCCATGATAGAGAAAAACACCGCCTTTCTCTCTCTCTCTCTCTCTCTCTCTCTCTCTCTCTCTTTAGTCTCGTATTGCAGAATCTAATATTCAATTCATGAGACGTGTGTGATCCTATTGGTCATCACTGGAGTAAATATATTTGCATCATGACAACAGACATATAGGAAGTCAGAGTGGAAAGATAATTATTTTCGTCCTACCTAATAGTTTTTTACGTCACCATTGTTTCGAAAGAGAAAAACAATACTCTTTACTTTTCAGCAGCATACATCAATATATAACGTTACGTAATAAGTAAGTATTAGAATGGTTTTTCTTGAATACCTAATGTTTATTCCCCACCTTATAGGTCATGAAACATCTCTAGCTGATGCATTTGCACTATTTAAGAAATCAAAGGATTATCAAGAAGCTCTAAATAGAATTTCTAAGAACTTAGGAATGGGCCAAAGGAGCAGTGTGATTACCATAATAAGAGATTGGAAGTTCATGGTCCATCCACCAACTTACAATTCAAGAACATCTCTTGCTGATGCAATCTATCCCGTCCAAGGTAAAGACATAGCTGATGGAATCCTCTTCGGTAAGTTTGATCCTAGGTAAATAACCTATGCCATTCTCTTTTTTCCTCGAACTCGATCGAAGATGAGCAAACCTGGTACCTTCTTATGAAATTCATTTAAGAACGAGAAAACAAAAGTTATTCCAAGGGGACTTCTTAAGAACCCACATTCTGATTCGGCCCACGTTCCATTATCATGATTATAGCTGAGAATTATGTAGTCAAAGAGTTTTATCATAATTTGTACGTACAGTCAACATAGAGCATAATCTATCAAGCGTCCTCATAAAAAAAGTACAGTTTGGCATTAGTACCAATGTTATCAGGGTTTTATTTTTCATGTTGGAGAATTAATGTGATTCATAGCAATATCAAACCGATAGCTACCATGTTGATTCATTTCTTGCAGGGACTTACCTTGGAGATTGCAGTAAGAACGCAGCTGTCTTTCAGGAGTTAATCAATAATATAGAGTCTTTCGAGCCATCATTGGTCAGGAAGATCCTCGAAGTTAGAGAGCCAAAGAAGTTGCCTGATCAAGCGCTCCAAACCGATAATGAAGTTGCAATCCCGGAAGATGACAGCCAGCGAACAGTTGATACAGACAGGGCTAAAGAGATATCGATTGATTCTTCAACAGATCCTACATCAGAGCACATTAAGCTTAATAGTGGTAGGAAGGATAATACTAAGGTCATCCATCCAGATAATGCAATCTAATGAACACATTGCGTTTTACTTTCACCTTCGTAATGATAATGATATGTTTTAAGGATAAATCTCGAACCCCCCCCCCCCCCCCCCGCCCTCCCAATCTTATGTTGGAGCAAAATGTTTTCACGTTTTAATTTTTGGCAAGACATTCATTTTCATGATTGAGTCAGATGCATAAAAAAATGGCAAGAGGTTGCTTCAAGCAAAAGCAACAGCTGACCAAGCAAAAGATCATGCCTCATCAATTGCTTCATTTTCATAGGCATAACCCTTTACTAGTGCTTGAACCCTTTTACTTCCTTCAGAAAGTAATTGGTAGCGGTTTGAACATTAGCGACGTCACGCGACTCACAGAAAAAGGCAGGTCTCGAGCACAAAGATGTGGCAGTGCAAATTAGCACTTCTTATAACAACTTTTCCTAAGACTTGGTGTCAAACAAACTCATTTCTTTTTTATAATTGTACATATTTGGCATTTGGTTGCACTTACCGTGAGGAAGAAAACATGCACATGTAGACTTCTGTACCGCTTGGGGTTTTCTCTCAGGTTCATAAATATGATAAGAAACTCGAACGCCCTGGTCAAGCAAACGCTTACGATGCTCTTACGGAGCTTGAAAAAACCCAAGCAAGTGCTTAAACGCACAAGCAAAATGCTCGCTTTACGCATACGCTTTTTAGCAATAGCTTAATTGTCAAGGAAATACTAGCAGTCAGTTGGCAATTGCTTGAACTTACTATCAAAAGCATTTTCTCGCTCAGTTTTATGCAAACGGAATCAAGTAAAATCCACGCAAAAGCCGTTGCTACTTTTTTATGCACCTGACCGGCTTATTATAATCACTCGGGTCGCGTTCGCGTTCGAAATCACTCGGGTCGCGTTCGAAATCACTCGGGTTTTGGATTTTTGGCGATTTTTTTTTTTTTTTTCAATGCGATTTTTTTTCTAACGGTGTCTTCAATGGGACAAACACGCTGGGAAAATAAAATGAAATTCAAATTCTAGTTTCGTTTTAAGCCGGCAAGTGCCTTTAATAAAATGCACTCGCCTACTGCTTAACATAACAAACAAGCAAATCAGCCATGTGGCTCAACTATCCTAGAATACATCCAGACTTCTACTTTTTTTTATACGAGGACTCCGAGTCGGAACTTGTCATATCTGCCACATCGATATTACATCGTCATTCCCATGTGCGGACATGCATGCCTGCATGCAATAGCCCCAAGGCGGGACTCGGCCACGGTCGGACACGGCGTGCATCGGTAGCATGGAGCAAGCTAGGTAACGTGAGTCGAGCCGAGTTAGATCCCACGTTACAGTGCCAGTCAGTCCGCAGCTCGTCCGAAAGTATTTTATTCAGCTGTATGCATAGCCAGCCATCCGTGGTTTAATGCATATATACGTAATTAGACCAAAAACTTCGGTCTCCTAATGTTCGTTGTTCCGCTGAACTCCGTTAGCTCCACTCACCAATACAGAGACCGAAGTTACTGTTACTGTTTTTCCCCTTTTAAGTTTATTTTCCCTTTTTTTGGTGCATTTTAGGACAAAACGGAATAATAATCTTTATTTGATACAGTTTTGTTCATATATTTTTATGAAATAAAGACAAAAATCGATGAGCGCCGTCTGGGGGATTTTGCATTTTTAACCCCGTAATGATGGTTGCACCATAGCGAGCCGTCTGTGTACGAGGAGAAATAAAAATGTTAAAAAACTCCTCGAAACAGGCGGCTGCCAGCTGTCTAATACGTAATGACAGTTGGCTAGCCACGATATCGCCTTATCAATCCCTATTACTTACTCCTCCTTTAGGGCTCTCCCTGTATTTATAAACATTAAAATCCCATAGACGGAGCCCTAAAGGAGGACTAAATAATAAGGATTGACAAGCGATATCGTGGCTAGCCGACTGTCTGAAAGTGGCAGAGTGGTTTTGAAGGGAAAAGAGGGGTTGATGGAATAATTTGGTTGATTATGAATTTAAAATTGATTATAAAATCGATTTTGAAATCAATTTTACAATCGATTGTAAAATCGTATTTCAAATTGGTTTTAAAAGCTCAAACATTTCTGAGACAGTTGGCTAGCCACGATATCGCCTTGTCAATCCTTATTATTTAGTCCTCCTTTAGGGCTCCGTCTATGGGATTTTAATGTTTATCAATACAGGGAGAGCCCTAAAGGAGGAGTAAGTAATAGGGATTGGTAAGGTGATATCGTGGCTAGCCAACTGTCTTAAGTATGTTTGAGCTTTTAAAATCGATTTAAAATCGAAAATCGAATCGGCGATGTTTAAATACAAAGGAATACATCAAAATTTTGTTCGCGATCGCGCGCATCTTCCTGACAAAGTCACAAAGACAAATGCATTGGAATGGAAGTCGCCAACATGCGCGATCGTTTGGAACATGTTTTAAAGGGGTTTTGAGGTGTTACTGCTTTGAAATAAACCGAGTGATTTGTATTAGAAAGATAAATGAAAGACGCATCTTCCGAGCAAAGTCGCAAATGAAAATAAGATGAAAATAATTCTCATAAATCACAGATTAATGAACGATCGGCGGGACATCATTTATAAGTATTTTTAAGTGCTAGCGATTTAGAATTATTGCAATGATCTCTTGCTCTCATACAACGCATCATCTTAAAGTCGCAAGTGCAATTAAAATGTAGTAGAAGTCGCAAGCACGCGCGATGAAATCAATTTTAAAATCGATCTAAGATCAATTTTAGATCAGTTTTAGTATTAGTTTTTAAAAGCCCATTCACATTTTTACTGATGCTGACGAAAAGTGTGTTTGGTTGTCAGAGCATTATTTGTCCTGCGTCTAAATAACTGTGTCCGATCGAGGGACCGTTTTAATTTCGGAAAGGTAGGAGAGACAGAGAGAGAGAGAAAGACTGATCCCCGTTCAGCTCAACGTATACGTTTGGCACGCGAGCACAAAGAAGATCAATTAAGCACATCACCTAATGCAATGTTTCGAGAATTTAGGTAGGGAATTTTTTAGGTCTCCAGTTACTTAAAACATGATATGGCCATTTTATCTATAAAATAAGAAACATTTTATGAGAAATGGACAACAATTTAAGAGCAGAATTTTAAAACGCCGATCGGAAAGATCGTCCTCAAAGCTCATTACGTATTAGACAGCTGGCAGCCGCCTGTTTCGAGGAGTTTTTTTTACATTTTCATTTCTCCTCGTACACAGACGGCTCGCTATGGTGCAACCATCATTACGGGGTTAACAATGCAAAATCCCCCAGACGGCGCTCATCGATTTTTGTCTTTATTTCATAAGAATATATGAAAAGAACTGTATCAAATCAAGATTATTATTCCGTTTTGTCCTAAAATGCACCAAAAAAGGGAAAATAAACTTAAAAGGGGGAAAAAACAGTAACTAATTGCTTCGGCTGTCGCGCAACTTCACTTCCCCGTTTTATTGGAACTTAATGCATAAACATATGGCCATTGAGTCCCTGTACAGATCGAGCTAGAACTCCGGTCTCTGTATTGGTGAGTGGAGCTAACGGAGTTCAGCGGAACAACGAACATTAGGAGACCGAAGCTTTTGGTTTAATTACGTATATATGCATTAAACCACGGATGGCTGGCTATGCATACCGCTGAATAAAATACTTTCGGACGAGCTGCGGACTGACTGGCACTGTAACGTGGGATCTAACTCGGCTCGACTCACGTTACCTAGCTTGCTCCATGCTACCGATGCACGCCGTGTCCGACCGTGGCCGGGTCCCGCCTTGGGGCCATTGCATGCAGGCATGCATGTCCGCACATGGGAATGACGATGTAATATCGATGTGGCAGATATGGCAAGTTCCGACTCGGAGTCCTCGTATAAAAAAAGTAGAAGTCTGGATGTATTCTAGGATAGTTGAGCCACACGGCTGATTTGCTTGTTTGTTATGTTAAGCAGTAGGCGAGTGCATTTTATTAAAGGCACTTGCCGGCTTAAAACGAAACTAGAATTTGAATTTCATTTTATTTTCCCAGCGTGTTTGTCCCATTGAAGACACCGTTAAAAAAAAATCGCATTGAAATAAAAAAAAATAAAAAAAATCGCCAAAAATCCAAAACCCGAGTGATTTCGAACGCGAACGCGACCCGAGTGATTATAATAAGCCACCTGACCCAATGTCTTGTCGATTCAAGCATTTCTTTATATGGGTTACTTACAAATCTGAATGAAAAATACTTACGTACTCAATTGCCGGAGTTTTTTTTTTTTACCGGAGTTTAATTTAATGAAATATATGTGTTTAATGATACATATTGATGTAAATTTCTACTTTTTATGTATTCTTTACATAGGTAAAGAGACAGAATCGGATCGTACAGATGATGTCGCCCAGTACAAATTAGCGGTCACAATGAAATTAGCTCAGATTCTTGATATACCGACGACAAAGTTATGGGAAACCCAAGATATCTCTCTCATGCATGTCCTCGAGACCTGGGAAGAAATGTTCAGAAAAAATCCTATGGCAAGGGATGAAGAGATAGAGCTGAGTAACAGACTCCTAAAGGCTGGGTTCAAGGAACTAGCATTGGAAATAATTATCGGTACGGAACATATTAAAACGTATTTACATGATTTATGTCACTTCTGTGCCACGAAATTTACCTTCTTTATACCTAAGTTAGGAACGGCAACTTTTGTGGAGTATAATATTTAAACTGAATAGGAAATTAAAGCAATTTACGCTTATCGATAATTAGATGATTAAATAGCACAATGTTAAAAATAAGAGAAGAAATCATTTTGTTCTAGGTTTTTTTCTTTGATATATTCATTTATCTTACGATGACTAATCTATGTACGAATTAAACCTTTGCGTGTATTACCAAGTTCGCAAGAGTTCAAAAGTTCAAAGATGGCCCATTGGGACTTTCATGCTGAGTTCGAATGTTCGCCGTAAAAATAAAGTACATGTCGGTTTTCCATTGGCCGTTAAAGGGATGCTCCGGGCTGAGAATAATTATATCTAAATAAATAAAGTAAACTTCACAGAGCAAAATGCTGAAAATTTCATCAAAATCAGATAGCAAATCACAAAGTTATCGAATTTTTAAGTTTAGAAATATTTTGTGAAAACGGTTATATGCACGTCACCATTAATATTCATTAGGTGGGCTAATGATGTCACATCCCCACAATATTTTTTTTCATGTTATTACTGTAACATTGGACGTCTCAGTAGGATCACTATTCACATAATTAATCACACGACTAACAAATAATGACATCGCAGACGGTTTCTTTACATGATAACACAGTTCACTTGTATAATCTGTTTTCCTGCGTAATAACACTTTTTACAAATCCGTGGCACTATTCTCGCTAGTCTAATTCCTAGACACTACAATTACATTAAGTCATAATTGATTTTTTTTTCCATACATGTGTAAATGGTGTGTCTACATTGTGATAAAATAGGTTACAGTAATAAATAACTAATGCACTTAATCACTTGTCAATCCAATCGTTTTGGTTCTTGGTAGAAATATTTTCAATAAACCTAATTTTATATAATAAAATACAAAAGAACAAGTGGGGATATGACATCATTAGCCCACCTGATGAATATTCATGAAGACATGCCTAGATTTGTTTCACCGAAATAACGCAAATCTTTAGAATGCAATAACTTTATTATTTGTTATCCGATTTTGATCAAATTTTCAGCATTTTGCTATGTGAATTTTACTCTATTTATTGCAATATAAATATCTTCAGCCTGGAGCATTCCTTTAAGTCTATACAAATGCCCTTGGTTCGTCTTATCTAGAAATACGTCTATTCTTCAATTTTGTTTTGTCACTCAAAAGTTCTCTTACGTGCCACTTCACGCATGTTTTCAAATCATACGTAATAAGATCTAGTTAAATTGTGACCCGGAGTATAAGGTATGTTTTGCAAATAAACGACAAACCGCTGATGGAGTTTACCTTAAGAAAACAGGCGCGTAGCCAGGGTGGGGGCGGACGCCCCCCCCCCCCCCAAAAAAAAAAAAAAAAAAAAAGAAGGGAAAAAAGAGAGGAGAAAAGGAAAACCGAAGGAAGGAAAGGGGAAAAAGGTAGCTTTGTGGGCTTTCCTTTTATTCTTTTTTTTTCAAAAAAAAAGAAACCCCTTCACTCTAATTGCTCTAAATTTATATATATGAATTTTGCTTCCGCGCTGCGCGCGGTTAAATGGCAATATTGCAGTTCTCCTTTGTTTTCCTCACCCTTTCTCTAACCCTGTTTTTCCACCTCAGCTATATGTGTTTCTTACCAGTTAAAGTTCAAATATATACATTAGGGCATGCAATTAGAGTAAGGATAGACCGAAGTATATGAAGTTATATTTTTTTTTATTGGTCGCGCAACTTCTGGTCGGGTCGGCCCCGGGTGGGTAAATTTCTTATATCAATTTCTGCCGTCACCTCCATATAGGCAACTTCTCCCACTGTTCAGCTCATTACTAAACAACCATAAGGGGGCAAACAGGTTTCTAATTTTAAAAGAGGAAGTTATAAAATTCGTGTCGTATTAAATTAAAAAAATACAAAATTTTTTTTTATCTAATTCTACTTAACTTCATGTCAATTTCCTACATATTCATCTCCTGTCCTGTTTTGCGCCCTCAGTTTGAAATTTTGAATGACACTTAAATTTCTTTATCATTCAAAATGAAGCGCATGAGGATAAGTTATACATCATCCTGTTTTATATAATTTCAATAAATGACAGAAGTTTCAACTTTTTGCGCACCATTTTCCTTGCAATGAAGTTCAATAATCAAAGAGGGAAAACAATTTACGAAACGTCCGCCCTTTGAAATTTCAGAGTTTCATTGCTCTGCGCGGGGAGGAATATCTTCCTCCCGGCATATATCTTTCTTCTCCTCTGTTTTGCGAGTTTAACTGTCGCGAAATTGTTTGTAATCAAATCTGAACTTTCCAAGGGAAGTATTCAATACTGATAACTTAGAGAACACCCATTTCTCGGGACCCTTTTCTTTAAAAAAATGATAAAACGCTTTAGCTTCCGCGCTTCGCGGGGGGTCAATATTATTTTAGTTTTATCCGTTTTTTGTGCGTTCACAATCACTTTTGAAAACAAGGTTCAAAATCACAATATAGTCAACTAAATTGGGGCTGATATAAGTACTAGAGACAAGAGAAACGGCTCCTTTTCATTTTAATTTATGAAACACCGAAAGCTTCGCGCTTCGCGAGGGAGGGGGAAACTCCCCCTCCCTGCACCCACCCCCTAGGGAGCGCGCTTCGCGCGCTCTGTAAGTGTTGGCACGCTTCGCGTGCATTTACCGCCCCCTCCAAAATGAAATCTGGCTACGCGGTTGTAAGAAAACATATGACCATGATGACAATAATAATGATGTTCAAATTTGTGATACAATAATATATATAATCTCGACATTCGTAATGTATTTCTACGTCTTTTCTCATAAGGTTTCACACCGAGGTCCAAGAAGCAAAGAGAGAAAGACAAAGCAAACTCCCTTAATGGACCGCATGGTCAAAGCTTACATCGCGACCATCAAAACACATCCAAGCTAAAGGTCGATGAGGACCATAAAGACATCGGACGCAATAACAGCGATCAAGACACATCAGCAGGTGTTATGTCAAAATCACACCAGGAAGACCATGCAGATCACGACGGAAAAAATTAAAACCTGTGGTTATTGTTTGTACCCCCCCCAGAAAAAACGTGAATGTCACTATTGAATTTCATTGGTAGATTATTTTAATTCATGTTCCACGAAAGGGTAGTGGTGTGAAAGATATAATCTTTAAAAATATGTGTTTTTGTTGGGTAAAATTTACCGATTTTGCATCATTCAGAGTTTAGTTCGAGTGGATGCCCGATCAGAAAAGAACATCTACGTATATTTTTTTCTTGTTCATATAAAAAACCTTCTCAAGCATAAAATACGTTGAAAATTGAGCAGCTTTCTAATATCAAATTACTAGGTATGTAAGGTAAGTGATCAAACGCCATTAACAAATAAAAATCAAATCATAGCCTATAGAGGGTGCTAGACTTAAATTCAAATCCTAACGGCCGGAAAATGCCAAATTGAAATTCTGTTTAGTAAGAAAATGCATTCATTGACTACTGCGCCATGGTATTATTCCCCATTTTTCGCTGTTGCAACGCAGATGGACTTTACGACGGTATATTGATTTTGGAAGGGACTTTTGGGCCCGTCGTCATGGTCGTAAAACACTGTTCTGCAATGTAAGTTGTGTGACATGATAATTTTTTTCGTTCCGCATCTGCAACGGAAAACATTCAATCTGCGTTTCGTGTGCAAAATTATGGTTGCTACTATGGTAACAGCGATAAATCCGATTTAGGACGACTTTCCAGAGCCAAATTTGGTACCTCCCAGAGCTCAAGAGGCCGCCCGGGGGGCAACTTCCACTGACGAGTTGATATCAGCCGCGACCACGCGTAAAAAAGGGAAAGAGTGGGCAGGTACCTACGTATAGGCCTATATGTAACGTTATAAGGGTGTCAAAACGATGTTTAAAATACTGAAAAGGGGATATAATACTTGTAGGGTTTCACAAGCCAAATACTTGTTAAGAGATGCATTTTCATAATCTGGAAAAGACTTGCTTCCCTGTTTATGGTGCTTTTCGAAATCCCATGGTCGCGCCTGGTATCCACTCGTCAATGGAAGTGGTCCCCCGAAAATTTGAGTCTAATCCCCCATTTGGGGGGAAAGTAAAACATAATGCCCATAGAGGCATATCGTTTGTGTAGAAGGAGCAAGGAAAAGAAAAAACCGCAAAGTCGGATGGTTTTCAGACCGATAGGCCTATTGCATACGCTGTGTACATATCAACACATGCGAAATGGTTTAGCTGGATATGACCATGGAATCAATTGCCAGAGATCCACCGATAATCCACATTAGATGCAACATCGATTCGATGGACTGTATTGATTTATATCTAAGTTTGAATTCAGTAAGTTTCTCCTCACTCAATATGTACTCGATTTGTTTGAAAAACTACTTTCTTTAATATCCATGTCATAATATACGATTCGCATGTCTCCAGCCAGCTGGAGTCATGATAGTCATGATAGTACAGCCCTGCCACGAGCTCAGGCGGGCGTATGCTATGATGACCAGTCGTACATGCATGAAAGCGGGATTTTGACAATTTGGAATGGCATGCTGGTATCGCATGAAAGAATTTTGCACACGAAAAGCAGATTTATAGGGCCTGTAATATAAAGCTCAGCAATTATTGTGGAACACTTTCTACGTTGGATTCTATTGACTATGATGTACAATCAATCTTGAAAATCGAGTCTGTGATTAATCGTTAAATTTTGTGTTACCGGATCCTAATGTCGCGTTCCAGAGGTTTGCGAAAACTCGCTATTATTGGGGGACAAGAAACGTAGAGAAAATTGCATCGGAAACTTGTAAACGTAGTGGTGAGTGTTGGCAACATTTAGAATCACTAATAAAAGCAGGGCTCCCGACATTTTGAGCTGTACATGATCTAATGATCAAACCAGAAATTAAATTGTATAGTAAAAATTTACAGTAAGTATAAGAGAATAAAGAGAACCGAAGCGACATCAACAACAAAGACTCCTGAGTCAAGTATTATCATCGATTAGTCACAGTAGAACCGACCTCTTTATTGTCCAGATATGCTTGTCAGTATGTTCACAGACGTATTATATGAATATGTAAACATGAGTGTCGATCTATTTTTAAAGGAAATGTGAATTGTTTTAGAACATATTTTCCATAACGCACGCTAAGCATTGCTACCTAGTTTTGAAGAGCCATTCTTATTCTATCAAAAGGTTTGGTTCATCTTTAGAACGGCATTGTAATGAAAATTATATTTCTCTAGTATTAATCGGAGTATCGGTCTATTGATAAAATTGATATGGAATGTTAATATTTATTATGATTAATTATAAACAGCTATTTGTCACTATTTTTAAGTTCTTATATGTAAATTTATGTTACGTTTAGTAGTTTGATAATGTTTTCCAATGCTTTTTAAACAAATATTGACATCATATTGCATATTGCAATTTTTTAAAGTTGACAAAATTACTGGGATGCAAAATCAGTAATTTTATTTTAATAGGTTGTTGTTGTTTTTTTATCCATAGTGAGTAAAAAAAAATGTCACATCAGTTTAAAGTCGTCTCGTCTGAAGGATGAATATTTAATCACTATAGATATTCCCTGATATAATTAATCTCCCCGCAAATTTTGATACCATTTCCATATGGACCTCCAAAACGTGGACAAATCTCAGTTGCGCCAAGTGAGGAATGAACATAGTGTGAAAAGTAACTTGTGTGCAGGCAGAAAGACATCTAACCATTATTCCACCCACACACACACCTTTACACACACCACACACCCACAAATAACACATCACCTATTTCGCACATACACACACCACCCATACACCCACCTCGACACGCGCGTCTTAAATTATTCATAAACACATAAAGCAGTGTTTACATTTCCTATTTCCCAATTCTCAATGGTTATGTTTTTCGTTGATCACCAACAGCCAACGGTCACATTGTTCATCTTCAAAATGGCTTGCCTGATTTTGCAGCACTTCACAAAATGTATGAATATGGGGATGTGTGAGGGTGGTGGTGGTGTGTAGGATATGTTATGTGATTTGTATGTGTGTGGACATGGCCCTGGGCAGCGGGGGTGCTGCGTGTATTATTTCCCATAGGCAGCACCCCCTGGAATGCTGGTATATAGAATGATTTCTAGAATTTGAGAAACGTATGTAAAAAGACAATCATTATGTGTTTAAACCCTTTTTGCGCTTGTCATATTTCTTGGGACCAAAACGACCTTCATTTTTGATTGAGAACCTTTTTTTTTTGTGCTTGTCAATTTTCAATTTGGAGTGAAAACGTTTTTTTAGCATGTCATATCAACACTTCGGCGCCCCCACCAAAAAACAAACGTTCCCAGGGCCATGTGTAATGTGTGTGGGGGTGTATTCGTGTATCTGTGTGAGTCTGTACATACATGCATATCGTAATAAAATGAACGGTTTGATTCATGTTCCGCATGGTTTCTGAACGGTGAAGAGCGTAGGATAAGTTTTGTATACATGTACTGTATATAATTGCATAGGGAAATTCTGTATTTGTTTGTAATCTACTACGTATGCATTTTCTTTCAATTGCAATTAAGTACTGTATTTGCTGACAAATAACGACGTTTGAAACCTATGATAATGCTAAATATGTATTTTTAATTATTTTCCACGATTTTGGTTTTTAAAAAGAAGATAAGACAATAACCTTTACTGTCGCTGAAAACTTTGTTTTATGACCTTAACTAAGCACAAATCATACTGCCCGACAAGCGGCCTCAGAAATTGTGAAGCCAGACTATGCAAACTTGTTACATGTTAGAATATTTACCTAACACTATGCTTGACTGTGTTAGAAAGGTTGTCCATATTCTGACCATATTTTATCAAGAGTGGTTACCTGCTGCGATAGAATTACCATGATTCAGTAAATGTCTACAAATGTACTTATTTCGTTGAGATCTGTCATTTATAAGTTCTCATGTATTATCATTGAATGTTAGAAGGACTGAAATGAGTGCAGTGACATACTGAAATTACCGAGATGCTGTAAAATTCTGGGAATACTGAGATATTGAAAATAATGGAATGAGTAAGATACTTAAGTACTGGAATGACTGAGATAATAAAAATACTGGAATGCCTGTATTACTGGAAATACTGGAAAGAGGTAGAATAACTGCATATACGAACTTAATGAGTGAGAAGTAGGACCTACCGTATATGGTCTTCCTAGCCTAACAACAAAATCATTCCCGGTATGCGGTATTCAACATGGTTGGCGGTTCTAGGAGATATAATCAAAGCTACTGAGAGAGAAAGCGAAGATTCAGAAGTGAAAAGAATGGTTCGACACCATCTGGTTGGATGTTGCAATCGAAACGAGTACTGGCAAAAATGATAATGTTTGTAAAATAAAGATGAAAATGAAAAATGTCATTATTATAAGACGATGATTTTTTTTTCGATATCTTTACCAAGGAGGGAAAGGGAATGTGCTACGTCAGTATAATTTCACAATTATCAGTAATGCAGTAGTGAACATTAAGCTTAACAAATCCTTTCAGGCTTTTATTATCATTATGCTGCTTTTTTATTGTTATTCATTTATTGTTTTGGGGGTCCTTATTTATATGAGTAGGCAATATTTAAATGAGTATGTTATTATTGTTCTATAAATTCGTATAACTTTAATGATAATTGAATGCTAAAGTTCTTTGAAAAAAATACGTAATTGACACGTGTGCTTATTCAATCAATCTTATTTCATGATACTATACTCTGCATAAATGATACGCTGTATTTGTCAAATTAATAAATGATAATACACAGGGAAAGGGTGGTTGCTTCATTGTCAAAGCCCCCCCCCCCACGCACACACACACACACCCTCACACACACACAGAACCTTATAATAATAAGTGAAGAGATAACTACATAAAATGATTTTAAAAAATTGATAAACAAAGGATTATATATTTATTCTAAATGACAAAGATAATAATAATGATAATGATAATAATTATAATATTAATAGTAAAGATAATATTAATGAGAATAATAAAATCGATAATATTGAGGAGGAGGATTATAGGAAACATAATAAAGGAGAAAAAGAAGAAGAAGAGAGGTAAGCAAGAGAAAAGAAGGTGAAATTTATTTTAGAATCAATAGGTATATTTAGCACTATTACGTGTACATGATATACATTATATATGCAAACACTGACTCTTACAGAATCATAAATACTATTTGATTTAACAAGTTGATATCATATAGTTTACGATGTTCGTATTTGTATAGGAGCATTATGTCTGCTGATTTCGTTAATCATTTACGCTCATTACGAGCTATATCATGGGTATTAAGGTCAAGTGTTCATTACCGCCTATTGGTATGATAAAAATACAAATATATGAATAATTTTCGTACAATGTCGTGACATAGTAATATACAAACAAACGTGCATTTGGTACTCCGTCTTCTTCCTCTCTCTCCCTGCCCCCCCCCCCCCCTCTCCTCCCTCTCTCTCTCTCTGTCTCCCTTTCTCCCCTTCTCTCCCTATCTGTCTCCCTCTCTCACACACTAAAAAATGAAGTGACTGCACTTTGGATTGATGATTTGTCTAGTTAAAATTTGAATTAGAAAATTCAGCACTCCTACTGATGCTACTACTACCGACTACCACGAATTTTACTACATTAGTACTAACCCAACTACTTCTGTAACTCTATGATTTGTCCATACACAGATCGTCTAATCGCATAAGTGGTGTAGATTAATCGGATACGTGTTGTAGTCTACATAGATAATTTTTTTAATGAGCTAAACGGCAACAAGAACAAATGTTTTATACACGATTTGTCTGTAGATAAACTTTTAGACCCTGTGGATTTAGGCCAAACATAACTTAGACAAAGTGGGTATACACAGGGGCCCCGTAACACAAAGGTTAGCGATTGATCGTACGATTGATTTTCAAGATTGATTGTACATTGTAGTCAATGCAATCAATCGTAAAGATATTCTACGATCATTGCTAAGCTTTGTGTTACGGGCCCGTGGTGGCAGTTTATCCTCTCTATGTACTCTTAAAAATATTGGGCAACATACTGTCCACACAACAATTGGTTTAAACTTTATCAAATTCTGGGTAGTTTTAA
>NW_026974444.1:0-22172 GCF_037042905.1 Lytechinus pictus | reverse complement strand
TGTTTTTCTCATTTTGGCAATACATAAAATATTTGTGTAATTCTACTGGAACTTTACTGTAATTCATGTATTTAATTGTTTCTATCGAAGCACATTTCTAGTATTTATTATTACCCCAAATTAAAATGATCGGGAAAACATTTGTGTACTATAAAGAGAGTTTATTACCCTGGTCATCGGATCTATCCTGGCCTGCATGTACACAATGTACATGTACTTTCTCCACTCCCTGGGGAGCGTTCCAACAAGAGTTCAAGACTCCGTTGCTAGGAATACTGTATATTGGCTATCACATCCTTATGAAATGAAATACTTTGCAGGCCTACCCAGCAATGACTTTGTAAATGTAAAAGCTAGATGAATTATTAGCTTTCGGGTGTGACTGTTCTGGTTGATATTTTGAAAACAAAGGAGAGGAGTATCTATCATTTAGGGATACATGTATACCTACATACTCCTTGAACCAGCGTACATGTATCAACAGTCTAATTTTGAAAGGAATTCTGAATTATGAATGCTCATTTACAAGCTTATTGGTAAACTACACCTTGCCTGAGATCTTCCAGATAAAACAACAAACTATAGATGCATATTATATGTGTATGTGAAGTTCCAACTTGCAAAATAGAAAGCTAGTGAAAAGGTGTTCAGAAGAGGAATCGGCAATAAAACTGAATAGGAAGGATTTTTTTGAAAATCTACCCCATTATCAATTCAAATCTAAATTCATTAAATGCAGGAAGGGTGTGACTGCCATCAATAACGGGGTGAAGAGCCTGCCGAAGGTTGGCCTAGGACCTCTCATCGCTGGTCAACCCAATGGACACCGTGCTCTACCGGACTCCATGAGTATGGATGAGAACGAGCTACTGTCGGAGCCCAAGTACCGGGCCTACGTCACTGCGGTAGAGAAAGCCCTCAAGGCCTTCGAGTATTCAAGCGAATGGGCCGATCTTATCTCGGCGTTGGGCAAGTTGAACAAGGTATTGATATTTATTTTGGACCATTGCAAACTGATAAAAATAATGTTGTTGGATTTTAAACAGATAATGTGCTTTGACAATACTGAGTGACTGAGTGTGGGTGTCTCCCTTATCTTTTGGACTTTTTATGAAATAAGAAGTCTTTCAAATTAAACCCTTGAAAGGGGATATACTCCATGTATCTTATACAGTGCATGGCAGAAAAATGTATAATAATCTATTTATGAAATCCATTGTCAGAGACTGGCATCTTTTGCTACATGTACGTATATTTCACATTGTTCATAAATATTGAGAGTCCACTCTTTATATTTTAAATATTGTAGATCATATCCGTACATGTTCAGTCCGGGGGGGGGGGGGGGTGTTCACAAAGAAAGAATAACTGAATATTGCAAGCTACTGTATGTTGATTGTGTAATATAAACTGTTTCTCAACTTGGTATTACATGTTAATGGAAATAAGCCAGGTGCACAGTACTAAACAATGTCATCTCACATCTTTTTGACACCTTGTACATGTTTGTACACATCAATCATAGAAAAACAAATTACAAAATGGAGCTGTTTTGTCAAGTTTCATTTTCACTTTGAATTGCTTTCTAAAGTGAGAGTATAAATTAATAAGCTAATTACCGTACAAGTGTCACATGACAATTGGGACTAATCGTTGCAGATTCGAAGTTATCTTTAAATTGAAAGTATTTGATACTATTTCAAGGTGTATATTTAATTCTACAAATTTTTAGTTTCATAAAGACTCCTTTTCCAAGAATATGATATTTAAGATTAATGCAAAAGGTTAATTGTATTGAATTGCAATGTACATGTAATGTATACAGAGAATAACTGTTCAAATCATTATTCATATCTACCCACTATAACATGTACATGTATGGCTCCATGTTTATAAATTTGTAATTACAGAATACTCATTAAAAATATGAGAGAGACTTTATTGCAGTCACATGGGTTAGATTCAAAATGTAATCTTTTCAATTCTTGTACTTTTAATTATTTCACATGAAAAGTACCATGATAACTGCCCCTATCACATCATGTATTGTCATCTAAAACATCAATTGAAATAAAAAAAAGTTTTGAATATGAATGATTATATTGTTTTCAAATATTATTCTGTATCAATATAGGTCTTGCAAACCAACTCTCGATACCGGATCATACCGAAGCGTCTGTTGATCGGCAAACGCTTGGCTCAGTGTACACACCCTGCCCTCCCTAGCGGTGTTCATCTCAAGGCATTAGAAACGTATGATCTTATCTTCAGATTCATCGGACCAAAGCTGCTATGTCAGGTAAATTTTGAAAGGAATTATTCTATAATACTAAATAGGTTCATTATTGCGGAATGAAATAATCGCTAGAGGGTATTCATTTGTCTCGCAATCTACTGGTCAATTACTGGTCAACAAGGAAATTCGTGATCACTCTCGCAAAAAGTGTTCACTAGCTTTCTAGGAAATTTGTGATCACTCTATATTGTACAATGCCTAATAGCTTGGTGTACGCGAGCAAATGGGAGGCTGAATGTCAAATATTCGTACGTACCATCCAAAATGTACAGTTGCACGGCTTTAGGAGGTGAAGTCACAATACGATTTAATTCTTTGCGCTCAGTAAAAACCGGGTGAAATACGCACATAGCTTGCTGGCTACATGTGCAATGCTGCCCGAGGTCATGTGCGCTTGTGCGATTTGCTTTTTGCTTTCAATATTTTTGCTCCCTTTTCATAGATTACTGCAGGGAAAAGTATTTTTTTCCCCCCGATTTTCGCTAAACTCAGAGGCGTTGTACTACACATAGAGCGAATATTCTTATTCGTGCAATATTGCGAGATTTCGCATTCGGTGAAAGAAAGAAACACTCTATTCAACTCAGCTAATGCCTCGTTGAGTAGAGCATGTTTCTTTCACCTCATGCGAAATCTCGCACCATCGCACTCATGCCTATTCACTATTTGTATAAAGTGATGTCAATTGCTAAGAATAAAATAATGTGAACTTTCATATTATTTCCTATTTTCCTTGATATTTAGGGTATTAAAAAGTATGGAAGAAAAGTGGTGGGATAGCTCTTCAAATTAAAGCTAAATAAAAGTAGTTGCAGTAAAACACTGATTTCATGAGAAAGTCTAGGTAAAACCAAGGTTAAGTATTCCTATATCATCTTGGATCTAGATCTGGTACAGTTACATAAACTGAACTTTGTGAAATCATAAAATCTAAGCTGAAAAACGATCACACTGAAGATCACCAACACAGATAGGCACATGTGGGACAGTGTATATTATTATTGCTGGAATAAAGACCCGACAGAAGAGCCCTAATCCGCGCTTATTTTGCTTATTTCTCAGCAATTACACAATTTCTTCCAGAATCCTTTGGCACATATTTTTTATATTGGATTCTGTAAAAAGTCATTTTGAGATCGTTAAGTAACTACAACTTGGATTTATCTTTAAAATAAGAAATTACAGTATACATGTACCTTTGTGGTTCTACTCGTTTTGATTTGTGGTTTTGGTATCATATAATTGACAGATACATATTACAGTACCATGCTGCTTTTTATATTTACATACACTTTGACAACAAATATATTGAAAGAGTGAGGGATTGTACATTGCACATTTCAAAGAGCAAGTTAATTGCAATGCCTCATTTCAGGTGCTTATGAATTTCAAATGCTACATGTATGTTTCAATAGTTCTTATAATTATCATTATATTATTATTGTGGGAATATGACAGTTTATACCATCTGGTAGAATTCAACAGCTGGTTCAATATTTTTGTTTGCACTTATTTGTTACAAGGTGTTTTTATTCACTTTTGTTTGAATTCAAATGTTACATGTTCAGTCATTGGTTAAATTTCAATAATGTACAAAATACATCAAGAACATGAACCATCTTCAATACTAAAAATATGTGGTTCATTCTCTTGAATTTACCATGTCGGAATTCATAGATTTAGAATTTCTGAGGTAGATTTTGATATTACCAAGGCTTCATACTGAAATGAGATATAATTCATGACAGAAATGAATGCACATTTTTTGGTACATTTTATGCAATACACAGTGATGCTAAAAAGTTTTAATAGTGAACTCCATCAGAAAAAGCACTCCTTCATGCCAAGGGTTGAATGTACGCACAAACTTTACAATGCCCGGCGAGCCCAGAGCAACAAAATTTATGAATGTTTATATTATCACCTGACTTCACAATTAAATATCTATTAATAAGATGGCAGAACTTGAACCCTTTTGTAAATATTTTCATTTCCTGATGAGGTTCACTACATTTTTAGCACCATTGTATTTCCTTATTAAGATTTTTTGAATTACAGAAATAAAGATGTAACAAATGGTTTAAGAGATTGGAGATTGCCAGTCATACAGCACAGTCAGAAAATCTTTAAATTGATACAAACCTCCAATAAAGATGACAAATTATGGTGTAAAACATTTTAAAAACATTCTGAAACTTGTAACAGGTTTTATAAATTCATTCATTCCTCTTCTTTCAGGATATGTTTATCTACAGCGCAGGCCTATTCCCTCTCCTGGGCAATGCCTCTATGTCGGTCAAGCCAGTTCTCCTCAATATATACGAGGAGCATTATCTGCCGTTAGGAGAGCACCTGAAGCCCGCCCTAACTGGTCTTCTTCAGGGCATCCTTCCAGGTTTAGAGGAAGGTTCGGATTTCTTTGACAGGTATTGTATTGATCCTACATGTAGGCCCTGTTGCAGTAGTCTGCAAGCGCAGACTCATGTTTGACACTTTAACAAATTACACCATGTCTAGAGTGAAGACTAGATGCCAAACTCTCTGTCAGGCAGCTGGGAATAATTTTCCTGGTATTGCATCGCAATTTGCTCCACAGTTTTGAAAGACTGCTGTGCTTAAGGACGTTCCACAGTTATATTTGTGCGCATTATGATCTGCGCATAGTTTACACTCTGCGCGCTGACGTCACAATGGATGAACAGGTATTAATTAGCTGCGGGTATGAGCTGATTTTTCTCATCTTCTGCACTTTAACTGCAGATCCGATGCGTTATTTCATGAAGCTAAAAAATTGAATTATTCCATGGACCATTCAAAAAAATATTCTCTACAATTTCAAAATACTTTACTCTGCAGTGCTGCCAAGAATCACGAATATTAGCCCGAGTTTGAATAAATGGTAGAGTGGTTTTGATTTTTTCTTCACATAGATACTAAGCATTCGGCCCATTTTTGGTGTTTTAAACATAAGTAAATTGGATTTGACAATTTAAAGCATTGTCAAGATTTTAGGAAATGATTCAAAATTCTACTAAAGTGAATACCTTTGCAATTAAAAAGCAATATAAATACATTGTTGCTGTAATTACAGTGGCTGGAACAGAGAGAAACATCAATGGGTGCTGATCTTTCTTCATGCTAATTACTACCTATATCCTAGCCAATATATATTGGCTTTGACTAAGGCTGTAATTACAGCACATTTAGGCCCTAAAATATACCTGACTATGGCTGTAATAACAGCATATTGCAGTTCCCTCCAATTTGGCTGTAATTCCAGCGCATTTAGGCAAAAAAAAATGCAACTGACTTTGGCTGTAATTACAGCGGATTGTAGCCTACTCTGATTTGGCTGTAATTACAGCGCATTGTAGCCTACTCTGATTTTGCTGTAATTACAGCGCATTGTAGCCTAATCTGATTTGGCTGAATTTACAGCGCATTTCTGACCCCCCCCCAAAAAAAAAAAAAAAAAAAAAAAAACTGACTTTGGCTGTAAATACAGCGTAGTGTAGCCTAAGAATATGCAGGACTAGATCTACTTTTCAGCGCATTTTGGCCAAGAAGTATAACTGACTCTGGCTGTAATTACAGCGTATTTTAGCCTACATGTAAGTATGTGCTGCCTTCAGGATCTACTCTGATTTGGCTGAAATTACAGCACATTTCTGGCCAAAAAATATAACCGACTTTGGCTGTAATTACAGCGGATTGTAGCCTACTCTGATTTGGCTGTAATTACAGCGCATTGTAGCCTACTCTGATTTTGCTGTAATTACAGCGCATTGTAGCCTACTCTGATTTGGCTGAATTTACAGCGCATTTCTGACCCCCCCCCCAAAAAAAAAAAAAAAAAAAAAAAAAACTGACTTTGGCTGTAAATACAGCGTAGTGTAGCCTAAGAATATGCAGGACTAGATCTACTTTTCAGCGCATTTTGGCCAAGAAGTATAACTGACTCTGGCTGTAATTACAGCGTATTTTAGCCTACATGTAATTATGTGCTGCCTTCAGGATCTACTCTGATTTGGCTGAAATTACAGCACATTTCTGGCCAAAAAATATAACCGACTTTGGCTGTATACAGCGTATTGTAGCTTACTGTGATTTGGCTGTAATTCCAGCACATTTCTGGCCAAAAAATATAACTGACTTTGGCTGTAATTACAGCTTATAGAAGCCTAAGTATATGTTGCCTTATGGATCTACTCTGATTTGGCTGAAATTACAGCGCATCCTGCCCCCCCCCCAAAAAAAAAAAAAAAAAAAAAATTATAAAAAAATAAAAATAAAACTGACTTTGGATGTAGTTACAGTGGATTGTAGCCTAAGAAAATGCAGGTCTAGATCTACTTCAATTTGACTTAAATTACAGCCCATTTTGGCCAAAAAATATAACTGACTTTCCTGTATTTAAGAATATGCAGGCCTATCCGGGAGGCCTATTTGAGCAATCATTGTAGACTAAAAATACATCCACTGACGTAATTACAGCATGATTGTAGTGTTGTGAGCTGGAATCATCACAAAATGGTAGAAGGCATCTGGTCCACTTCCAAAGATCATATAAAAATATGTGTATGTAGCACAGCATGAAAGGATATACAACAATAGGGATATACAAAGGTAAGTGATCATTAAATAATTATTTATTATTGTATTTACTATATTCACATTTTCATTACGTGTTTTAATTTACACCATTGACAGTAACATACATAAGAAATCAATTGTAATGATGTAGTATGAAAATAAATTACTTATACAAAAATAGACCATACATATTTGTGCATGTTGAAATGGTTTTGGAGACTTAAACAAAAAAATTGTACAGGATCAAAATGATTTTCATAAGTTTGATTTTTCGCAGGGGCATTATTTGATTAGTGTTTCATCTTTTACTCTCTCTTTTTACAAGACACATTTTGCAGAATCTCTTTTCTTTTATAGATCTTTACATACCATGTATATTCAATAATCTTTACTTTAGAATGGATTAGAAAAAAGGAACATGTCAATTAATCATAAATACATAATGATGCAGTAGCTCATTACTGGTAAAATACACTGTACATTGCGAGCAGAAAAATTATACTTATCACAGTATAAAATGCAACAATTGTGTTCCAAGATTGAGGGCTCTTGAGGTGCACCTCAAAAGGCTTAAAGATTTGCAGGTGTAGTATTAAAGAAGATATAGAAATAGATGAGAATAAAACAGGATTGGAGAAATACACTAAGAGAAAGGTCAAGTACAGAGAAGAGAGAAGAATCGAGATGAGTAACTACAAAGAAGCTTATTCTCATGTATGACTTCAGGGTAGTTATACTATCTTGAAAGATAGTATAAGATTAGTCAAGCATTTTTTTCAATGCTTGAACTAATCCATTAGGCATAGGTAGTTTTTCATCCCACTGTACGATACACACTACCTGCTTTGGAAGAACAGAATCTTCCCCATATACCCCTATCTCCCAAGAAGTAGTGTAACTTCCCAAAAAAAATTCAAAAAATATTTTTCTTTTCGTAATTCTTGTGACTTTCCCAAGCCATGGCTCGTCTGTTTTCTTTTGCTTGGGTGGGGGATCGATCAGGATGTTATCTCCAACTTTGAGATCACTCAGATCATCTATGATCTTGTACTCTCCATCATCTGAAGAAGCAGAGATTAGATCAAGAATAAGTGTAGCACATTATCACTGATAAACATTGAATCAATTCACCAATTCATTTTATTTTCAGTTAATTGCATGTAACAAAATACAACAGAATAAGTGGGGATACTTCATCAGCTTGCTTTATATGCTGCACATTCATGAATATTTGTATAGAACTGTTTCAACAAAATTCTTTTTTTTAGGGCATTTTAGTATTTTAAGTTTGATTTTACTTTATCAGTACCAATTAAAAATGGGTGTAACTATAAATTTTGTTTTAAATGAACTCTACAATATAGAAGAATTATATTTTTGAGCATATAGCACAGTATAAAGACACAAACCTGTATTATCAAACTCGTACGGATCGTCTTCTATAGTGATTGTAGGACCTGTAATGTAATTAAAAAAAGGTATAATTATTTCATATTGAAAATGGCATGGCAGGTTTAGGTTGTATTATTCATTGCTATTTAGTGATTATACTGATACTTAAGTCATATGTCCTCTAACAATTGAATGCAAAGTAAAGTAAAAAAAAACGACACACAAAAATGAATCACATACCTGGCTTTTTCGGAGATTGCCTAGTTATCCTCCTAGAAACTGAGGGCCCTGCTGGAGCTGGCTCCTCTGTAAACATGAACAAGTTGTAATTGCATCTTAATGAGGGTCACAATTAAACAATTTTATTGGGTAACACAATCACATTGTAAAATGAAAGTCAGAACATTTCTTCATTCATTGACATAATATTTAATCTAGTTTTGACACTAATGGGCATTGTTAGAGTCAGAATATCTCAGAAAGAAAACACAACCTACTTGATTTCTTAGCCGGAGATCTGCTGACAGCTAAGGGCTCTACTTCCATCAGCTCACTCATTCTTCCTGTAAATATTTATAAATTTGTGAAACAAGTGGGAAGTGTAAAGGCCTATAGTTAATGCTTTTTTAACAGCTGGTCTTTATGCACAGACTCATACTTGACACTTAACAGGTCTTGAGTGAAGACTAGACTCCATATGCTCTCTTTGTAAGCCAGTCACAGTACTTGGTTAATCTAGTCTCTTTAATTTAGACTGTGCATTATGTACTAAGCGCATTGCGAAAATCAGGGGTCAGTGCCTGCAGACTACATATAGACCTAGTGTGTAGAAAGGGTGTACATTTCTACTTCACATGACAATCAAATATTTGAGACATTTGCTAAAGGTGAGGATAATATGACCAAAATATTCTCAGATCAAAACAAAATTACTTGGTTTACGTACTTTATAAAAGTACATGGATCCATGATCACCCCCCCCCCCCCTGGAAAATAATGAAAGAAATGAAATTGAGAAACAGAACATATGGAAAGGAAAAGGGTAATATATGATGTGAATTTTTGAATTTATGTCAAAATCTATCTTAAAATTTGATTTTCATTTTCCAGAAAGATGAAAATATCCGTGGTCAGGACTTCAAAAAAATGATACAGTGTCATGTTGCCTAGCACAGTGTCCTACTTGTAATGACAAGCTCCCATCCCCTTCCGTAATGATCAGGCATCCTTGCATGTTGATGGAAACTTTCTAGTTTTTATTTGTGTATAATTGGTTAATTGGAGTGCATTTATTATTCCTACCACTTACCAGTATCAACATGTGAGTCATTGTCAGACTCATTGGACTCTTCTTCTTCTTCATCTCCTATTCCTGAGAGAATGGAGGATTCCAGTGGCCCGCTTCCTTCCAAATCCATTGCTTCATTTCTTGTATAATCTTATTGAAGTGAATTAAAGCACAATACTATGACTTATTAAACACCATCCCTATTGCTCAGATCCACAAAGAGTTAAGTTTGTCAATTATATATGTTTTGATATTAGTCATCCTCTAGGCTCTGATATCTTAAATTGTTTCAAAGTATGGCCAGTGCTTCCATGTCTAGGTATTTGAATAAATTGTGTGTCATTTTAACCCCCCCCCCCAAAGAAAAAATAAAAAAAATAAGAAAAAAAAATAAATAAAAAGGGTGCAGTAAACCTGATTTTCAAATTTGAAATTGGAAATTCAATAAAGGAGGAGTTCACCTTAATAAAAAATATGTTGTATTAACAACATAAAAATTGATTTAAAAATTTGTGATTGTTTAGGAAAATCCATCAAACATAAAGAGAATTAATAGAATTTAAAGTTGTTTGATTAGTTGCGTGACTTACATCATATGTCAGCAGTTGCCCCATACATAATGAAATATATAAAATGATATTGTGCATAAATTTCAATTTTGTAATGGTACATGATCAATCAAAAATCTATATCAGGAGCCGTTTTGAAACGATTTGTCGATATAACAAAGGTACAATAAAACCCATTTTCATTTTTTTTCTTCAGAAAATGATATTTCATAATTACTTTTTAAATAATTGGTGGATTTTCCTCAAACTCTGAAAAATATACTTTTTATCCTTCATCTGCTATTTTTACAGCAAGATTCATTGGTATTATAGGAACACACCTGTAAGAGCCTGGAACAATTCATCTGCTTTCCATTCTCGTGATTTGCCATTTAGTGTTATTGTTGCAGTATTGGCATGGTGCAGTTTGGTCACATGGATAGTCTGCGGCGTTACATGTACTTCAAGTTTGTGATGATTGCTCTTTATTTTTGGTAGAGTATAAACATATAAATTATAAATATATAAAAAGTATATGACGTAAACACGTACTACCATCATACTAGTTTTAAAAAAGAGTGAAAATCTGTCATAATATTATGAACATGAATGATTACATTCCTGCCACTCCCATCCCCAATGCTTACACCTTAACGAATCAAATACCTGGGGCTCATTTCATGAAGAGTTACAACTGTTTTAACTTTGCCATCATGGCAACTACCATGGTAACCCTGGTTTTGATTGGCTTTTGAACCTTGTTGCCATTGTAGTTATGATAATGGCAAATTTACAACTTGTAAACTCTTTATGAAACGGGGCCCTGATCTTTGCATAATTAATGAATGTTACAACTATCTATTCCTTTGCACTTCCGTGTTGAACTTACAATTGAAAGAGCACACCAACAGATAGCTGAAAAGTGCACAGCCTATATTGAGGATAAATGACTACCAAATCCTTTTTTTGCCATCGGCATTGGTTCAAGGGGGTTTCTGATATACACCAATAGAATCATAACACACATCTATTCAAATCGTTCTTTCAGGTCTTGCACAAATTCAAAAGATCTTTGTTTCTTAAGATGATTATGGTCCTTGAAACTTGGTTTAAAGTGGGTGCATGTTTTACAAAGTCACAAGTTTGCTTAAAAGTTTTGGTGCTCCATTCTGCATGGGTTTGTATTTAAATAATCTACACAAAGCATTTTAGCCCACATATTAGCAAATTAAACTATAAAAAAAAAAATAACTCACTTGCGTGGTATTTATTGTGCCCTTGATTTCAGAGCATTTGACCAAAAATTCATCATGCCCGTCTCTCTGAAAACGCTGCAAACACTTAAAGACGTCGTTCTCCTCTGCTATGCCCTGGAGAGCCTGAAACTTATACGCTTTCAACCCAGGCTTCTCCTTCATTAAAGCCTCAAGGATGACAAAACATCTCTTTGACAGAGAAGCCAACTTAATTGCCATCCTCTTGGAATCCATAGCACTTTTCTGAAAGATGAATGTTGACTTTGTAATAATCAAAGTGCACAGCTTGTTTATACCACCAAAATATGAAAGTAGAGATGCTTTACAATATTTTACACAGTCACTGAAACAGATAACAATGTTACTTTCACATTTTATGTGGCAAAAAATGCCACCAAGCATTGAATATATTTCATTAATCATTTTTTTTCCTCTCGTGTAATTAGGCTCAGATATTAATCTTGTTACCTTCATTGATACCAAGATCAGTTTTTAGATACCAGATTATGCTATTTGTCGACATTATTTCCTACATGTCTGCTTAAATTGGAAAAGAATATTGGACGCCTTTCCCCTTGTTAGTAGTTCAAAAGGGGCACACCAGACTGAATATATTAAAACAAGTTTGAATACTAGAAGTTCATTTTTCGTACAATAGCCATAGGTCTACATGCAAATAAATTACAAAAGTGAAACTTACCGTAGATATACCAAGAATATGCTTTATTGTACTATAGTACAACGAAGTTGGTAGTGGGGGCTCCTCTGTCAGAGGGATGTTGTTGGTGTAGTAAAGCTCCCGCCGGAAGAGCTTTATCTCCTCAATTGGAGTCATCTTGAGGACATGGCATGCATCCTGATTTTTTGAGACTCCTAGAGAGAGGGCCTGTTGGTCAGTCAGTCCAGCATAGACTGCTACCAATCTTTTTTCGAAGACCTTTTCCTTGGTAGCTTCAAAGGCAGCCTTTTGGGCGAGAACAGAGTGGTTGCCATCGATAACCTCGATAGCACCCCTCTCCAACAGGTCATCCGAGAAGCTGGACTTAGAAGGACATATATTTTTGTCAATAAGCCCTATGACCGGTGGAGCCGAATCAATACATATGCTCCGTTTTGAGAGCATACGCGCAGTTAAAGATTTGACAAAATCTCCATCCTGCATTCTCACCATCCTGGTATCATTTGCAGGTACCAGACAATCAATTTTCATCGAAAAAACGCCAACAAAACATTGCTTAATGTTTGCGTGATACCCTGCAAGCATCGCTTTGGCTTCAGGGTTTCTTTTACTTTTCATTTTTTTCTTAGGAGGCTCACAGACCTCTCCATTATTATAATGCCTCCATTTGTTAATTATTTGATTTGGCGAGGTAACTTGGCCTATGGCTTTTTGAGCAAATATACTATATCCCCGCCAGTTCTCGAATGGTGCAAGAAGGCACTTTCCATTTTTCATCAGGATCTAATGGGATAGACCGAAAAAAGGGGTCATATTATTTGAATATCAACCCAATTCCATAAGTTATATAATACAATATAACACAACAGGTAAGTTCTCTTTCAAACAAATTGCTTTAATTCTAAGCCAAGGATCCATGACAAAATACAATCAACTTGTGTTCTTGCCACTTTTATGTTAACTCGAGTAGAGCCTAGGCCATGTAGGCGGGAAGTTTTTAAAAGTTGACCGATATTAACCTAAGGTTAAGATTTCAATTTTGCAATTACATGTAGTACCATTATGCCAAAAAAAATCAGTATACGCACAGAGCGCACTATTAATAATTATTTTCTTGACATAAAGAAGACGTTGGATAAACTTCAATTGTTAATTGTGAATTTTGATCGGTAATATATACATAAGAAATTGCGCATTGAAGATAGGATTTGGTGGTCCTCACATCAACAAGATCGCATTAAGAAGATTTCAGAATACCGATTTACAATGATTTTAGGGTCCTTGGTCTAAGTGAGCTGAAATTAATAGCTAATTAAGAACATTCCAACTTGTGCTAAAAATGACTATCATATCACTTATTATTGAAGCTTAAAAGATCTTGTAACAAGACATGTTGGCCTACATTAACGGTGGAATATCAAGAATAAGAAATTCACATGTACTGACTGACTGAGTTAAGTGGCAACTAGTTTAACGGAACGGGAGGGTGACCAGATTTCACAAAATGAAATACGGGACAATCGACAAAGCACGCTGCATAAGCGATCGACCGAGCCAGGTCTTAATAAAAAAGATCAACAAAGAAGGCCATGCAGTGTTAAAGCTGTAAAAAATATAAAGAATTGGAAGGGAGGATGAACGAAAGAATGAAAGAGAGAAAGGAAAGAGATTTGAGAAAAAAGAAATAAAAAAATGAAGGGGAAAAAAGGGGGGGGGGGAAATGGAAAAAAAAAGTTAGAATGAAAGGATGAAAGAAAAAAATTTATGAAAGAAATAAGGTTACCGTCATTCTTCGAAATGAATCAAAAGAAAGAAAAAGAAAGGAAGGGTAGATGAACAAATGTGTGAAAGAAAAAAAAGGAGAGAAAGGAAAAAAAAGAAAGTAAGAGGGAGACATAATGAAGGAAATATGTTTTTCCTTCGGAAAACGAAAAAGAAACAAACAAAGAAAGAAGAAAAACAGGAAGTGAGGAAGGGAGGAAAAGAATTAGAAGGAAAAATAAAATAAAGAATGAAAGAAAGGATGATAGAGAGGGAGGGAAGAATGAAGGGATCAGAAGAGAATGGAAAAAAATGGAAGGAGAGGAAAAACGAAAAGTAAACGGAGAGGAAGGGAGAAGGAAGTAAATAAAAGTTTAAGGAAATAAAAAAGAAGGAAAGTAAGAGAAAGAAGGAAAGAAAGCTAAATAAACAAAGAGATAGATAGTGTCAGGAAAGAAAGATAGGAAATAAAGATAGATGGAACAAAAAGGGCAAACAGGAAGGGTAGAATGATGGAGAAACGATAGAAAAGAAAGAAAAATGAAAGAAAGGGAAAAATATCAAACTTCAAGCAAACAAAAATAATCCAATTATCTAACAAAACTCTTGAGTATATGTGTTTTTTTAATTTATATTTTAGACTTAAAAAAGTAAAAAAATTTAGAAATGAATAGATTTCAAAGTGAAACATTGTCAAACTTAAAAATTGGATGAAACAACGCGGCATCACACACAGGCATCTCTCCCATCCCTTTACAAGTTCGCACCGATCACAACAAAACTCAAAACGAAAGCTGATCTAGTTATGAAAACTTCATAACTTGTAATGTTCCTCCGATTACATCACCAAATCAGTAATATGAGAAATCCATAGGATAATTATAATGAGAGTTTTTTTTATGGCCAAATAAATAAATAGATAATAATAAGAAGAAATTCCCACCGATTTTGTGATTATTTTGGTGGAAAAAACGTTTATCATGTGAGATTGTTTGCGCAATTGAGAATCTGATCCGATCCTACATGCCGAGCCAGTTTATAGTAGCCTGCCACACACAGGCAGGAGGCCAGTTCGTTTGCAATGTATTGGGTTAGCAAGAAAATCACCGCAGAACTTGCAAAAGTTTAGTTATTGATTTTATTGTTGTCTCTGCTGTTGGTTATTTGATAAAATATCTTCACTTTTAAATGTATTAACTATATTTTGTTCAATATACTGAAATACGGGACAAATAGGCGTCCCGGGAAGGGTTTGCTGTTAGGCCGGAACAAAGTTCAAGTTTATTTATTCAAAAGTTCAAGTTTATTCACCCCCCCCCCCAAAAAAAAAAAGGGATCGAAATACGGGATGTCTGGTCACCCTGGTTCGGAAATAACCACCACGATCCCTTGTGAAACTGAATCTAGCGTAATTGATCTACGGCGGCCGTACGGCGAGTAGAAAACAACCTTTTAGACATTTTTTTGTACCAGCTACACAGGTAATGAAAAATGAAAGGCCCTTTTGAGGCTTTTCGACTCGTCGTATGGCCGCCGTAGAACAAATGTTATTGAAGTTGACGCGAGGACACAACCTTCGGGAAGCAATCTTCGTACATTTTGAGCGCGCTTTAGTCTACGCTGCGGTTACGAATTTCGCGCGAAACATCCCCACACCCCACTTAGAGAGTTCCCATAGCAACGTACAAGGCCAATTTACGTGAAATGGTTTTGAAAACCACTGTCGGCCGATAACGCAAGCACAGCGACCTTCTTAACTGGTTTACTAAACCAATTTATAGTAAGCTAGTTAAGGATAGTATAATGAGAACGATGTTAAGGCCTATGTACGCTGTAGAGGAAGAATTACATAGAATAAACTAAAAAAGCAAAACGAAAAAAATAGAAAATGAAGAATATAGGAAGGAGATAAGGAAAAGCCGACAAAAAATATGTTTGAGTTATGTATTGAATTCGGAGTAAATGTTATCTAAAAAATGAAATAGCACATTCTTAAAAGTAATAACGATCGATACCCTGGAACAACTGTAAAATCTTACCTTGATATGACAGTCTACGTCTTCGGCCAACATCAAGTCAACGACAATGTCGGAAGCATCTGTGAGATCTGTAGACACAAAGTTATGACGAATGTCCATATTAATAGTGCCTAGATTTTCTTCAGATGTGTTCCCCTTGAATTTCTCAACTGAAATTCCAATATGATCAAATACGTTTGCCATTTTATTATTTTTTTTTACTCGCTAAGACAGATGGATCCGGAGATTCTTGGGTTCAATGATGAAAACAGCTAACAGAACATCAATATAAATTTGCCATTGCATTCCATATTCGGTGAGAATAATTATATACATACATGAAAGTATGAAAGAATTCACAAACTCCATTATCATTACGAAGAACTAGCGGAATGTTTAATTCTTAGTTACATGATAATATGAAACCTGTAAATTTGTTAGGTATCATTTTCATAAACAATGCTTGTGAACAATTTTTCTCACTATAATCTCAGCAAACAAACTAGATCTACTAATATTCTATTTTCCCCCTCTTTTTTTAAGAGCTTTGGGCCTATCTGGGACGTTGTTGATTATACTGAGATACAATAATGATAGCAATGACATCATGAAGTAAATGCCTAATAGTTATATATTTATTTCATATTGACGTGAAATCTGGACAAGCTCCGTGTTATCGAACATTAAAGGAGAATGAAACCTTTGGAACAAGATAGCTTGTGTGAAAACAGAAAAATCAAAGGAACAGATCAATAAAAGTCTGAGAAAAATCGGACAAATAATGAAAAAGTTATGAGCATTTGAATATTGCGATCACTAATGCTATGGAGATCCTCAAATTGGCAATGCGACAAAGATGTGTGATGTCACTTGTGAACAACTCTCCCATTACTTTAGTATATATTTCACTAAAATTGCCTCTTTTATCACATCTAGCAGTAGATCATGTGTTCTTTCTATAGGAGGGCGTGTAATACAGATTTTTAAAGAATACATCATGGATAAAGAGTTTGAATCACCATAAGAAAAAGTAAAAAGAGACATTTGGAGGGTATTTTATAGTCCATCAAAGGGAAAGTTGTTCACATGTGACATCACACATCCTTGTCGCATTGCCAATAGGAGGATCTCCATAGCATTAGTGATCGCAATATTCAAACGCTCATAACCTTCTCATTGTTTGTCCGATTTTTCTCAAACTTTCTTTGTTCTTATTCTTTGATTTTTCTGTTTCGACACAAGCCTACTTGTTCCAAAGGTTTCATTTCCCTTTAACAAGTGCAAGACTACTCGACCCCCTATATAGGCTCTAGTATATAAATTGACATGCTTAAAAGTTGAACAGCTATATAGCCGATGGCAGTCATGAGTTTTCACTTGTACATGTTGTTTATATTTTTGCCCTTTATTTTTGCTGAAATATCAATATCATAAATTGCATTCAGTTGCATTTCTATTGTTTAATAAATGCATTTCATTGTTGGTAAAATCGGACGTAATTAATGGTAGCATGATGGACAAAAATATATTGCGACTTACCTGGATTATAATCCATTAAGTAATTCGACGTGTCGTTGACGATGATTCGACAGTCTTCTGAATTTGATTCCATGCCTTTTTTCAAACTCCACCATTCATCAGCTTTAAGATGTAACTTTGGAATATCCATGATGGCGATGTCCTCAAATTGTTTTAAGCGAGAATGGAATCAGAAAAGCCAAGCGATTGTTCAAGAAAACCCCGATGCGAACACGGTTGAAGCACACTTCTGGTTCTGTTAAAATTTTTTGGAGTTTCATTCATTCATGTCAGTGGCAGGTGCTGAGGATGCGCGCGCAGGCGTTGGCATTGAGATGTGAATTGGGCAATGAGTATATTTCAGAAGAACTCTATCCATTGGCGCTTATTTAGAACTGTGGTATAACAAACTATTGTATTAAGTTGTTATCATTATTAGATATTTCCATGACAATATTTCAATTTTTATAGCGCAATGACTATGTACATTATATCAACTGCGCTTGCTATACCCTGACAATGATACTTATTTTAAGTTGAACTTTCTTAAAGGGATAGTCTGGGCTGAAAATATTTATATCTTAATACATGGAGTAGAATTCACTGAGCAAAAGGCCGAAAGTGTCTTCAAAATCGGATAACAAATAAGAAAGTTATTGAAGTTTTAAGTTTAGCAATATTTTGTGAAAACAGTCGTCATGAATATTCGTTACTTGGGCTGATGATGTCACATCTCCACTTTCCGTTTTCTTATCTTATTACATAAAATCATATTTTTTTCATGATTTCATACTTGTGTGAATAATTATGTTTCCCTTATAATGAAATAAGTTGCAGTAATAAATATATTATGCACTATATAAGTTGTCAATCCAATTTGTCTAGATCTTGGAGGAAAAAATTGGAATAAACCTAATTTTATGTGATAAAATACGAAAGAACAAGTGGAGATGTGACATCAGTAGCCCACCTAATGAATATTCATGACGACTGTTTTCACAAAATATTGCTAAACTTTAAAATTCAATAACTTTGTTATTTGTTATCCGATTTTGATGAAATTTTCGGCATTTTGCTCAGTGAATTCTACTCTGTTTATTAAGCTATACATACTTCCAGCCAGGACCTTCCTTACCTTTAATGACTATATTTTATTCTCAGATTTACTACAATTTCTCTATTTCTCACTCTATTTCTAACAAATTCTCCTATTTATTACTCATTTACAGTTTCCGTTCATTTGTGAGATTCGCTCATGTTTTGGCATATTAACGAGATTGTCTGTAAATTATTTTGTTTACATTCCCACGCTGAGAGGAAATATTAACGCGGCAACATTGAGCTTATGACTTGTATAAGCCTCATTACAAGAAGTTCTAATCCTGGGACTAAACATAAAGAAGATTTTTTTTTTAATCACTATATGCGTCTACAATGGGATTCTTGGTTACTTTATTGATTGGTATTAATCAGGTGGGGTCTTCCCACGAGGCCGAGGGTTTACAAGGACGATAGTCCATGAGGCCGAAGATCCGCGAGGCCGACTTTTCTCAAACCATAAATTCTTTTATCAGCATGTTTGTCTTCATCGTTACTAAGTCACAACTAATAAATAAAAAAGGCAGTGTAAGTTTAAGGCACGCTATACAGTGCGTCCCAGAAAAAACGAAACCGAAATTTATCATCGATGATAGTGACCAACCATATAATTATCAACAATGTTATTTATAATTATGTATTGGAAGATGTCTAACATTGTGTTTAACATTCATGAAAAAAATATGTTGAATTTATGAGTTGTCAAGGTATTTGTAAAGACATCAAAATTCTATTTGTTTGTTATATATATTTTATTTTGTATATGAATCGAAGTTGTCAATAAAAACTACTCAATAAAAAAAAAACCATTGTAAAGCTTAGAATCTCCTCTTTCCTCTGAAATTACTTAGATCAATTTAGATTCCTAATAAGTTCAATATCTGCTCTTTTATTTGATTCCTTAATCACAATTAATGGTCAAGAAGTACAGTTTTATTTTATTTTACAAAGAATACACGGTTGAAAAAGGAATCAACAGCTACATTTTTAGTGTTGGGTAAGTGAGATGAGTATATTATAAACCATTATTGTCCCGATTTACGAAAGCTTCATGTTATAAGATTTTACTTCAGTTTTCACTGGAGGGTATGCTTAGCAGAATCTTTTGGTTGATGTACACAGAATCCTATTGAAAGAAAATGAAGGAAGTACACTATAAGAAAACTCGGCCTCGTGAACCCTCGGCCTAATGGGAAAATGAACGGCCTCGTGGTCCCTCGGTTTCGTGGACTCTCGGCCCGTGGCCCCGCCACTCCCGTAGCCTTCATGAGCGGTGTGGTTTGAGTAACTCGGGGAAAGGTGATTTAACCGATGAGGCGGAGACCCTCGCCAGGGGGCCGCGGGGGGGGGGGGGGGGGGCTTCAACCCCCTTCTTTTTTCCAAAACCGTGTACAAAAAACGTAAAAATGATCATATGATTGTAATTTTTTGGCATGATCAGCCCCCCCCCCCCTCCACTTTAAAAACCGTTCCGCAACTGATGAATGAGGGGACTGATGACATCATGCACTCACTATCTGTTTTGTATTGAAATACACCAAATTTCTTCTGGTTGTCCTTTGAAACAAAGTTTTTTTTTTTCCTCCCTGAATATGTGAAATGACTAGTTTTAGCATTGTATGGTTCAATCAAGTTGGTCAAATCTGTAAAAATTGAAATATTGTATAATTCAAACAATAAAATACAAAAGAAATAGTGAGTGATCGAGGGATCATCGACTCTCATTTGCATGCCACTAATATAAGTTGTGCATGTAACTGTTTTGTGAAAAATAAGCCGCAAGTTTCAATCGTAACTTTCTATTATACATCTGATTTTGATGTAATTTTTAGCGTTATGCTTGTTTGCACTTTTCTCAATTGATTGAAATCAACATTTATCTGGGGTGGACTCCGGGGGTGGACTTGACCTTTAAACATGAATAACAAGTGGACTACAATTTCGATTTTGATGTCATATTATTCTGATGTGACTAGCATAATATTCCCCCAATATACCAACACGTACTCTTCACAACTTAATTCAATCAATCAATATAATTATTGATAACTGACAAAAAAAATCTTAAAAACAACGACAAAAAATCTCTCACAGGAACACATGGTGTGATTATCGGCGGAATGGAGACGTGCTATCATGAAATATCGGAGTACAAGCTGTATAAGCCTGTACTAGGTTGATAGATTAAGTTTATTTACTATCAATTTGCTCAAATAAAACGAGGGTAGTTGAGGGTTGGTGGAAGCGGTACACATTATATGTAACTTGTGTGAGACCAAGAATACACAATATTTCAGTTTCAGTTTAATAAGATTTCCTGCCCTGATTTCAATATAAGCTTGGTCTTTTTTTAAGTTGAATTTTAAGAAGCTGCTTAAGCTTTGACATTGTTCAGTAATTATCACTCTCTTTATATATTTCACCTTTGATATTACCTGCTTCTAATTGTGATAGACATCTTCCCCTTTCTCATGCAGTAACCACTCACAAAGGGATTAAGTATCTATCTTTTTGTCTGCAATTCCATCCCTCTTTTAAGTAGACTATCCAATATGGGTAAAAAAAACCATGAAATTCATGTAAATGATGTCACAAATCAAACACTTGAAATTATAATCACCTTGATAGATTTTTCTCAAACCTTCAACGATATTTTTATTATTTTTTCTGATATTTTAGCAGTAAACTTTTCGTCGGGTGAACTTCCCCTTTAAGAAAAGAAGCGATTATCCGTAATGAGGTTTTATGAGAGATAAGGCAACGAATTGTTAGTGAAATCTTAGTCCCACTTTCATTGTGAAACAATGCCCCTTGTACATTTACGAGGAATTTAAACCACAAGCAAAGGACTGGGTTTCATCACCAATCTGTGCAAACAAGTTATTTAGTGTGTGGTCTACTCCGGGGTCTGATTATCAGGGAGTGTTTGTGTGTCATTTTGTACCCATGGACCAAATAGCTCTATGCATGGACCATAGAGCTATTAGCTCCATGCGTGGACCTATACAGCAAGAGCTCTGAACTTACATTGCTGTGATCAATTTGACATGTACTATCTGGAGTAAATTCACTCAAACCTAGTATGTTTAAAAAATAATTATTTTTTACAAAATACAGAATGTAATACCAATTTAGACTAGGATAACTAATATACGGTGGGGGGGGGGGGACGTGACTCCCAATCAGCTGGCAAAAAAAAACGGGGGGGGGGAGGGAGGAAAGAGGGAGAAAGAAAGAAAAGTGGGAAATTAAGAAAAATAAGTTTAGGAAATATTATTTTCCCAATAATGTGATACTACATAATTAGGGCCTAAATGTATGTGTTCATCAATCCCGGCTCTCACAAATCATGGTCTGTATAACGAGAATAAAAATTTTCGTCCTAAAACATATCCCGTTTTCAAGACAATTCACACCGAATACTTTTCCTCGCGCTTGTATTATTTTATACCGTGACATACGTATCGTATAGCCTATCGTATATGATTACTTGAAGTGATTGCCCCTTTAATGGTCTCCATGCATATTTAAAAAAATCCATGCTTCGCATTCGCATTAGTGTATTATGCTCTTCATGAATCCGTTGATTCTGTTCTAAAAATGTTAAGATCTCGCTTTTCGCTCGCATTGTTTGATGAGAGAAATATATATTTTCTACATGACTTATTAGAAACAGTTCTTATTCTTTATTTCAGCGGTATTTCAGGTCTGAATATCAAATATTG
>NW_026974443.1:0-22395 GCF_037042905.1 Lytechinus pictus | reverse complement strand
GAAAGAGAAGAAAAAGACACCAAAGAAGAAAGTCCCTGCCAAGAAATCGACACCCAAGAAGGCGACCAAGAAGGCGGTAGCCAAGAAACCAAAGGCTTCGAACCCCAAGAAACCCGCGGCAAAGAAGGTGACAAAGAAATCCAAGTGATTTCTGGATAGCCACTTTCCAGTGCCAACCAAACGGCTCTTTTCAGAGCCACCACATTTCCATGAAAGAATACTTGTCTTAATGAAATAATAATAACAGTAATAATAACAACAAAAATAATAATGATAATAAACATTATTTATAGTATGAACCAATTCTGTGACCACTCGCACTGGTATAAGTCGGATTCTAATGCAAAAAAATTAAAGAATGAAGATTATATATTTATTAAATGGCTAGGTAATTGGACACTATTATCATATTATAAGAAGGAGGAACAAGGGGGCGGGATGTGAATGACATATAAGGTATAAAAATGTATATGAAACTAATTATATATGAAGTTAACATATATCGTGGAAAAAAAAATAACACGAAGAGAAAGGAAGAAAACGTAAGAAATAAATAATGCAAAGAAAATGAACTGGAGAGGGAGATCGGTATTATTGATGAAATTTAAGATGTTGCCTTATATTTGAGTACTATTGACAATATCTTCCGAGAATTATGCATTTTGTTTTTTCCTAAGGGTCATTATTCCGTGCGTTTTCAGGGCGGGGGGGGGGGAGGGACTCTTTCAGAAATCATATCGGCGTCGGCACAAGGGGGCGCTCTGACGTGAGTGCCATTCGCCGCCGGGTCGGCGCGGTGACGAGTTTCGTCACCCACGTCCGCAATCTGACCACAATAGCCGCTGTTCTCGCAAATTACCTCATTCGCTCAGCGTAACATCCAGTCTTCAGTATCGTACACAACTAGCTCTCATAAATCAAGATGTCAGGTCGCGGAAAAGGAGGAAAGGGTCTTGGAAAGGGTGGTGCCAAGCGTCATCGCAAGGTTCTACGAGACAACATCCAAGGTATCACGAAGCCTGCTATCCGCCGTCTAGCAAGAAGAGGTGGAGTCAAAAGAATCTCTGGTCTCATCTACGAAGAGACACGCGGTGTACTGAAAGTCTTCTTGGAGAATGTCATCCGTGATGCCGTCACCTACTGTGAGCACGCCAAGCGGAAGACTGTCACAGCCATGGACGTGGTCTATGCACTGAAAAGGCAGGGCCGCACCCTGTACGGTTTTGGCGGCTAGTCTAACCCTACGGTTATGGCTAGAAATAACGGCTCTTTTCAGAGCCACCACATGATCAAGAAAGAATGTTGTTGATTTAAAGTAGATGAATGATGATAATCAGTACTATAATAATATAAATCAATTTAGGAATTACTATAAATCTAATCTTTTCATACTTACATTATCATCATATAGTATCAAATTACCATTGCCTTATATACAGAGTGAGAATGACATGTGAGTAGCCAAAGAGGTGCTATTACATAGCAACAAGGTGCCAAAAAATGCCGGTTTTATTTTTCGTGACCAATAAAGAAGAAAAAATATTAATCATGTATCGCTGTGCTCTAACATTGGTAGACTACGTTTTGATCATAAGCTAGGAATAACACGGCAGCAATACCAATATGTATGTATCACGTGCGTCCAAAGGAAATAAACGACAATGATATAGATATAAATCATTACTTCTTATGCAAAGTCTTAATTTCTTTCAATCGATCGAACGGCTGTAGATATACTTGGGATGGGGTGAGGTAGGAAGAGAAATGGGGGGGGGGGAGAGAATGAGTAGCATAAAAAAAGAAAGAATTGAAGAAAAAAAAGAGATAAAAGACGGCCTCCGCCCCTAATTATCCAGGTCGCTCTTTAGTCAGATTTTGCTACCTGAAAAAACCCGGCTAAACTCCTTATTTTAATTTCAGTACAAACAGATAATAAAGTGTGTTTCCCCCAATATCATTAAAAGCATGACATTTTCACGAAGGGTTTAGACTGTAATAGAGAAATGAATTGATATTTATCGAGGTGCATTTAAAAATACATAAATTTCTATTTTGACTGGTTCACATGAAGGCATTTTCCTATGTCCTGATGAAAAAAAAATTAATGAGTAAAACTGAAGAAAATATCACAATATTCAATTTTCATTACCCTCACTTAAAAACGAGGTTTTATTTTTTGAAAATTCACCAGGAAAGGGGGATTATTTTCATTCGACCTGATAATAATATTATTGTACAAGCTGTAACGACATATCGCCATTTTTCGTCAGTACTACATCACATCAGGTCGTCACTTTCCTACGTGGATATTAATTTAAAAGCATACTTCGCTCAGCATGTATCTATTATGATATCGTGCTTAACAACAAACTGGGATGTTGTCCTGAATAATATCTCGTTGAAAATACTATTATTAATTTTCAAAAGAGTTTTCACTGATCCCAAAAATAATAAGTTTGCCGGTCATACAAAAATAATAAGATAAAATCACCACACTCATTGCATAATAACACTTTGTCGCCATCTCTCGACCAGGGGCAGTACAGGCGCCCATTGGCCAATGAAAGACCGGGCTCATTTGCATACGGACCGCGCCGCACCGGACCCGGACGCGGTGTATAAATAGGGCGATTGGGACGGGCCAATCGCATTAGCAATCGAATATCTAATCGGTGCACACGCTTCGTTACATTCTTCACATACCAGCTTACATTCATCATGGCTCCAACAGGTCAAGTTGCCAAGAAAGGTTCCAAGAAAGCAGTCAAGGCCCCCCGGCCCAGCGGTGGCAAGAAGAGGCACAGGAAAAGGAAGGAGAGCTACGGAATCTACATCTACAAAGTCCTTAAGCAGGTTCACCCTGATACCGGAATTTCTAGCCGGGCCATGACGATCATGAACAGCTTCGTCAACGACATCTTCGAGCGGATTGCCGGCGAATCTTCTCGGCTGGCCCAATACAACAAGAAATCTACCATCAGCAGTCGTGAGATACAGACCGCCGTGCGCCTTCTTCTTCCAGGGGAGCTTGCTAAGCACGCCGTGAGTGAGGGCACCAAAGCGGTGACGAAGTATACCACATCTAAATAGAGGGAGTTCTACTCTTCATGTACAAACAACGGCCCTTTTCAGGGCCACACAAATATTCAAGAAAGAATGCATTATGTAGTATGAAGGAATAAATAAGCATATGAATGAACGGTCGAATAAATTAAACGAATGAAATTGTAAGTAATAATAATAGAGTAAAATGTAAGAAAATATGACAGATGAAAATGAATCTGTTGTGAAAATCAAGTTCGTGTGTACTGGGAAAGGTGCCGATGATAAGGAATGATCATGAATGATTATGCGTTTGAGAATGCATGCATGCATGCTATAGCATGCTATAAATGAATACTGAAAAATGAATACTGAATGGGGGGGGGGGTATAAAGACGGAGATACGGGATGCAAAGCAAATCCAAATTAGCATTTAATTTGCGTATGTTATTGACAAGACCGGGGTCTTGATTTTTCATTGACTCATGATGTCCCCGTTCCCTAGTTTCTTACATGTTGTTACCTTCTCAAAAAAAAAACCATCCAGAATCGGTCGCCCCGTGAATTTAGTTTACTATTACCGTAGTGAAATTCGTCACCCCTTTGGTGCCTTTACTCACGCAGTGCCGTTGTGCACAGCGCCACCACCATACCACGCTTCGCGCGTTATGACAATAGAGCAACACAACTGACCAATCACGAGAGCTCTGCGGACGGTGCCGTTGGGTTTGGGATCTCTCGGAGCTCTTATAAATAGCGGTCATATTTTCAGCGGCAGTCACTCATCTCGTCTTCTACGTTCGATTCGCAGACTTACCATCAGACAAGTAACCAACCATGGCACGCACCAAGCAGACGGCTCGCAAATCTACCGGAGGGAAGGCTCCCAGAAAGCAGTTGGCAACCAAGGCGGCCAGGAAGAGTGCCCCAGCCACCGGGGGAGTTAAAAAGCCACATAGGTACAGGCCTGGAACTGTCGCCCTGAGAGAGATTCGCCGCTACCAGAAGAGCACCGAGCTTCTGATCCGAAAACTCCCATTCCAGCGTCTAGTGAGGGAGATTGCCCAGGACTTCAAAACAGAGCTCCGCTTCCAGAGTTCCGCCGTGATGGCCCTTCAAGAAGCTAGCGAAGCCTATCTGGTCGGGCTATTTGAAGACACCAACCTGTGCGCCATCCATGCTAAGAGGGTTACCATCATGCCGAAAGATATCCAGCTGGCCCGTCGAATCCGTGGAGAACGCGCCTAGAGCGCCAATGCACTACAGCCTGTAGGGCATATAACCAAACGGCTCTTTTCAGAGCCACCATAACATCACGAAAGAATCACTGATATTATATGCAGTATATATGAATAATTGGTAAAAATAATGAATCCCTGGGGTAATTGAAATATTAAATAGATATAATGTACATCATACATATAACTTTGATCAAAATAGTGGTTGTGAGGGGGGGGGGGGTAATTACCTGTAGTCGCATGAAGAGTGAGTGCGTATGTCACATGCCACTGTCACTGCTTGTCCTTATCTTGTACCATGACATCCTCCTCCCTCTTTCCTATTGAAATACAAAAAAATATATAGGAAATAAATAAATTACTGATAAAATCACCATAACAGTATATACACGCAGTCTTTATCATTTTTATTATTTTTAATATATAAAACAAACGTGGAATCACAAGCCTTCGCTTTCGGTTGTTTGATGATTTTGAAAGTAGGATTTATATAAGTTAGTTGGTATACTTGTTCTAATAAATATATTCCAGGGGTACATACTTTTTTCAAGTAGATCTCTTTGTAATTTTATTTGAATAAGAATTCACTTGCTATTCTGTTAATGAAATATAAAGTCAAAATAGATTCATGTATTCGTTATTGTATCGTATTTTGTTCAGGTAGGTATATCATGCAGCCATATTGCCACACAGTACACCACGAGCTTCCAAAACTGAGTTGTGTGTTCGATTATTTGAGGGATCATAATAAATTTTGGTGTGCACGTCATTATAATTTTTTCAAGAAAATGAAATAAATGGTGCACAGGAAAAGGTAGGGTTAGGGATAGTAAACAGATGAGAAGGATTCGCCGCAAGATGGCAGCAGTCACAAATATTGATTTTTGTTTCAGAGGCCGGACTGGCGACGGCGGTCAGCGAACCGTTGATTGGACAATAGTCGCAATACCCCGGCGGTAAATGCGAACGCCACATCGCGTATAAAAAGGCAGAAAAAAGCGCTGAGGAGTCATTACACGAATGCACACTGCTCCTGTCTGATCTTCAACTCGCTATCGGTTCATCTCATCAGTAAAACATCATGTCTGGAAGAGGAAAGAGTGGAAAGGCCCGAACCAAGGCAAAGACTCGCTCATCCCGTGCTGGTCTTCAGTTCCCAGTGGGACGTGTTCACCGATTTCTTCGAAAGGGCAGCTATGCACAGAGGGTAGGCGCTGGAGCACCCGTCTACATGGCTGCAGTACTGGAGTACCTGACTGCCGAAATCTTGGAACTCGCCGGTAATGCTGCTCGTGACAACAAGAAGTCTAGGATCATCCCTCGTCACCTTCAGCTCGCCGTACGCAACGACGAGGAACTGAACAAACTCTTGGGTGGTGTGACAATCGCACAAGGTGGCGTACTGCCAAACATCCAAGCCGTGTTGCTTCCAAAGAAAACCGCTAAATCAAGCTAGTTTGCCTCGGCGAACCCCCATTTCAACGGCCCTTATCAGGGCCACCAAATATTCACGAAAGAATTGTTTTTTTTTTCATTGGTATCCATCCCTCTTTCTCTCTCACTAACTCTATACAGATAAGGTACATGATGTGACTGATAAGAAAGATGAATTATGTCCAGTCATTTTAAGGATTTCAAATGAATACTGACAAATAATTTAGAAGATAAATGATGTCAAATAACTAAATTGAGTTCAGGGAGGCTCAACATGTTAATTTGAATAGAATTCCTAACAATTTAGTAACATGAAATTTCAAATAACGGGGGTGCGCTGGAAGGAATAATATGCATAGACGTAGAAGAAGAAGAAGTAGTAGTAGTAGTAGTAGTAGTAGTAAGAGTAGTAGTAGTAGTAGTAAGAGTAGTAGTAGTAATAGTAGTAAGAGTAGTAGTAGTAGTAGTAGTAGTAAGAGTAGTAATAGTAGTAGTAGTAGTAGTAGTAGTAGTAGTAGTAGTAGTGGTATGTCAAACTCAGGAAGTCCTAAACTATCGTCATAACGAGTGCCAAAGTTTCTTCAATCATTCAGATTACAGTAAATGTCACACATTCTTGATGTCGACCAACGCCCCCTTGTGGCGAGTTTTTCCTAGTCTCGGTGTTCTGGCATTAAAATCAGTGGCTGTATTTACTACGCCATGATGGTAATACCGAACAAAGATTTTTTAAATGTTTTATCAATGATAGCATGCGGACGAATATAAAAGGACATGTGCATGTTTATGGGCGAAAAATCTGTAAAAAATAATAATGATATAGAAATATCGTTACAAATTGCCTTCGAAAAGGAAAATAACGGGAGGGGTATTTGGTAATAATAAGTAGAAGAAGAATAATAGGAAGAGGAAGAACAGGGAAAAGGGAAGAGGAAGAAGAATCTACTCATGTTAGCAGAAGCCCTAGTAAAATGGGCAACACAGTAGTGGGGCGGGCAGGCTGGGGAGGTTTCCTACCACGTACGCAACCATGACGTATAATGATCATTTCGCGGTGAGGCGGGCACTTGTTTTGTTCACGCCGCAACTGTACAGACGTATACCAAAATGGCTGAGAAGGACACCAAGAATGCTCCTAAGAAGAAACCAGCGACCCATCCGCCTGCTGCTGAGATGGTTATGACAGCAATCACCGAACTGAAGGAGCGGAATGGATCTTCGCTGCAGGCAATCAAGAAGTACATCGAGCAGAACTTCGATGTCCAGATGGACCGACAGCTCATATTCATCAAGAGGGCTCTGAAGGCTGGTGTGGTGAAGGGCAAACTTACGCAGACGAAGGGTAAAGGTGCTTCGGGGTCATTCAAGTTGAATGTGCAAGCAGCCAAGGCACAGGCAGTGGAGAAGGCCAAGAAGGAAAAGGAGAAGGTCAAGAAGGAGAAAGAGAAGGAGAAGGCCAAGGCGAAAGCTGCAGCCCAGAAGGAGAAAAAGCAGAAGGCAGCCGCCGCTAAGAAGGCAAAGGCAGCACCAAAGAAAGTGAAGAAGCCAGTGAAGAAGACTACTGAGAAGAAAGAGAAGAAAAAGACACCAAAGAAGAAAGTCCCTGCCAAGAAATCGACACCCAAGAAGGCGACCAAGAAGGCGGTAGCCAAGAAACCAAAGGCTTCGAACCCCAAGAAACCCGCGGCAAAGAAGGTGACAAAGAAATCCAAGTGATTTCTGGATAGCCACTTTCCAGTGCCAACCAAACGGCTCTTTTCAGAGCCACCACATTTCCATGAAAGAATACTTGTCTTAATGAAATAATAATAACAGTAATAATAACAACAAAAATAATAATGATAATAAACATTATTTATAGTATGAACCAATTCTGTGACCACTCGCACTGGTATAAGTCGGATTCTAATGCAAAAAAATTAAAGAATGAAGATTATATATTTATTAAATGGCTAGGTAATTGGACACTATTATCATATTATAAGAAGGAGGAACAAGGGGGCGGGATGTGAATGACATATAAGGTATAAAAATGTATATGAAACTAATTATATATGAAGTTAACATATATCGTGGAAAAAAAAATAACACGAAGAGAAAGGAAGAAAACGTAAGAAATAAATAATGCAAAGAAAATGAACTGGAGAGGGAGATCGGTATTATTGATGAAATTTAAGATGTTGCCTTATATTTGAGTACTATTGACAATATCTTCCGAGAATTATGCATTTTGTTTTTTCCTAAGGGTCATTATTCCGTGCGTTTTCAGGGCGGGGGGGGGGGAGGGACTCTTTCAGAAATCATATCGGCGTCGGCACAAGGGGGCGCTCTGACGTGAGTGCCATTCGCCGCCGGGTCGGCGCGGTGACGAGTTTCGTCACCCACGTCCGCAATCTGACCACAATAGCCGCTGTTCTCGCAAATTACCTCATTCGCTCAGCGTAACATCCAGTCTTCAGTATCGTACACAACTAGCTCTCATAAATCAAGATGTCAGGTCGCGGAAAAGGAGGAAAGGGTCTTGGAAAGGGTGGTGCCAAGCGTCATCGCAAGGTTCTACGAGACAACATCCAAGGTATCACGAAGCCTGCTATCCGCCGTCTAGCAAGAAGAGGTGGAGTCAAAAGAATCTCTGGTCTCATCTACGAAGAGACACGCGGTGTACTGAAAGTCTTCTTGGAGAATGTCATCCGTGATGCCGTCACCTACTGTGAGCACGCCAAGCGGAAGACTGTCACAGCCATGGACGTGGTCTATGCACTGAAAAGGCAGGGCCGCACCCTGTACGGTTTTGGCGGCTAGTCTAACCCTACGGTTATGGCTAGAAATAACGGCTCTTTTCAGAGCCACCACATGATCAAGAAAGAATGTTGTTGATTTAAAGTAGATGAATGATGATAATCAGTACTATAATAATATAAATCAATTTAGGAATTACTATAAATCTAATCTTTTCATACTTACATTATCATCATATAGTATCAAATTACCATTGCCTTATATACAGAGTGAGAATGACATGTGAGTAGCCAAAGAGGTGCTATTACATAGCAACAAGGTGCCAAAAAATGCCGGTTTTATTTTTCGTGACCAATAAAGAAGAAAAAATATTAATCATGTATCGCTGTGCTCTAACATTGGTAGACTACGTTTTGATCATAAGCTAGGAATAACACGGCAGCAATACCAATATGTATGTATCACGTGCGTCCAAAGGAAATAAACGACAATGATATAGATATAAATCATTACTTCTTATGCAAAGTCTTAATTTCTTTCAATCGATCGAACGGCTGTAGATATACTTGGGATGGGGTGAGGTAGGAAGAGAAATGGGGGGGGGGGAGAGAATGAGTAGCATAAAAAAAGAAAGAATTGAAGAAAAAAAAGAGATAAAAGACGGCCTCCGCCCCTAATTATCCAGGTCGCTCTTTAGTCAGATTTTGCTACCTGAAAAAACCCGGCTAAACTCCTTATTTTAATTTCAGTACAAACAGATAATAAAGTGTGTTTCCCCCAATATCATTAAAAGCATGACATTTTCACGAAGGGTTTAGACTGTAATAGAGAAATGAATTGATATTTATCGAGGTGCATTTAAAAATACATAAATTTCTATTTTGACTGGTTCACATGAAGGCATTTTCCTATGTCCTGATGAAAAAAAAATTAATGAGTAAAACTGAAGAAAATATCACAATATTCAATTTTCATTACCCTCACTTAAAAACGAGGTTTTATTTTTTGAAAATTCACCAGGAAAGGGGGATTATTTTCATTCGACCTGATAATAATATTATTGTACAAGCTGTAACGACATATCGCCATTTTTCGTCAGTACTACATCACATCAGGTCGTCACTTTCCTACGTGGATATTAATTTAAAAGCATACTTCGCTCAGCATGTATCTATTATGATATCGTGCTTAACAACAAACTGGGATGTTGTCCTGAATAATATCTCGTTGAAAATACTATTATTAATTTTCAAAAGAGTTTTCACTGATCCCAAAAATAATAAGTTTGCCGGTCATACAAAAATAATAAGATAAAATCACCACACTCATTGCATAATAACACTTTGTCGCCATCTCTCGACCAGGGGCAGTACAGGCGCCCATTGGCCAATGAAAGACCGGGCTCATTTGCATACGGACCGCGCCGCACCGGACCCGGACGCGGTGTATAAATAGGGCGATTGGGACGGGCCAATCGCATTAGCAATCGAATATCTAATCGGTGCACACGCTTCGTTACATTCTTCACATACCAGCTTACATTCATCATGGCTCCAACAGGTCAAGTTGCCAAGAAAGGTTCCAAGAAAGCAGTCAAGGCCCCCCGGCCCAGCGGTGGCAAGAAGAGGCACAGGAAAAGGAAGGAGAGCTACGGAATCTACATCTACAAAGTCCTTAAGCAGGTTCACCCTGATACCGGAATTTCTAGCCGGGCCATGACGATCATGAACAGCTTCGTCAACGACATCTTCGAGCGGATTGCCGGCGAATCTTCTCGGCTGGCCCAATACAACAAGAAATCTACCATCAGCAGTCGTGAGATACAGACCGCCGTGCGCCTTCTTCTTCCAGGGGAGCTTGCTAAGCACGCCGTGAGTGAGGGCACCAAAGCGGTGACGAAGTATACCACATCTAAATAGAGGGAGTTCTACTCTTCATGTACAAACAACGGCCCTTTTCAGGGCCACACAAATATTCAAGAAAGAATGCATTATGTAGTATGAAGGAATAAATAAGCATATGAATGAACGGTCGAATAAATTAAACGAATGAAATTGTAAGTAATAATAATAGAGTAAAATGTAAGAAAATATGACAGATGAAAATGAATCTGTTGTGAAAATCAAGTTCGTGTGTACTGGGAAAGGTGCCGATGATAAGGAATGATCATGAATGATTATGCGTTTGAGAATGCATGCATGCATGCTATAGCATGCTATAAATGAATACTGAAAAATGAATACTGAATGGGGGGGGGGTATAAAGACGGAGATACGGGATGCAAAGCAAATCCAAATTAGCATTTAATTTGCGTATGTTATTGACAAGACCGGGGTCTTGATTTTTCATTGACTCATGATGTCCCCGTTCCCTAGTTTCTTACATGTTGTTACCTTCTCAAAAAAAAAACCATCCAGAATCGGTCGCCCCGTGAATTTAGTTTACTATTACCGTAGTGAAATTCGTCACCCCTTTGGTGCCTTTACTCACGCAGTGCCGTTGTGCACAGCGCCACCACCATACCACGCTTCGCGCGTTATGACAATAGAGCAACACAACTGACCAATCACGAGAGCTCTGCGGACGGTGCCGTTGGGTTTGGGATCTCTCGGAGCTCTTATAAATAGCGGTCATATTTTCAGCGGCAGTCACTCATCTCGTCTTCTACGTTCGATTCGCAGACTTACCATCAGACAAGTAACCAACCATGGCACGCACCAAGCAGACGGCTCGCAAATCTACCGGAGGGAAGGCTCCCAGAAAGCAGTTGGCAACCAAGGCGGCCAGGAAGAGTGCCCCAGCCACCGGGGGAGTTAAAAAGCCACATAGGTACAGGCCTGGAACTGTCGCCCTGAGAGAGATTCGCCGCTACCAGAAGAGCACCGAGCTTCTGATCCGAAAACTCCCATTCCAGCGTCTAGTGAGGGAGATTGCCCAGGACTTCAAAACAGAGCTCCGCTTCCAGAGTTCCGCCGTGATGGCCCTTCAAGAAGCTAGCGAAGCCTATCTGGTCGGGCTATTTGAAGACACCAACCTGTGCGCCATCCATGCTAAGAGGGTTACCATCATGCCGAAAGATATCCAGCTGGCCCGTCGAATCCGTGGAGAACGCGCCTAGAGCGCCAATGCACTACAGCCTGTAGGGCATATAACCAAACGGCTCTTTTCAGAGCCACCATAACATCACGAAAGAATCACTGATATTATATGCAGTATATATGAATAATTGGTAAAAATAATGAATCCCTGGGGTAATTGAAATATTAAATAGATATAATGTACATCATACATATAACTTTGATCAAAATAGTGGTTGTGAGGGGGGGGGGGGTAATTACCTGTAGTCGCATGAAGAGTGAGTGCGTATGTCACATGCCACTGTCACTGCTTGTCCTTATCTTGTACCATGACATCCTCCTCCCTCTTTCCTATTGAAATACAAAAAAATATATAGGAAATAAATAAATTACTGATAAAATCACCATAACAGTATATACACGCAGTCTTTATCATTTTTATTATTTTTAATATATAAAACAAACGTGGAATCACAAGCCTTCGCTTTCGGTTGTTTGATGATTTTGAAAGTAGGATTTATATAAGTTAGTTGGTATACTTGTTCTAATAAATATATTCCAGGGGTACATACTTTTTTCAAGTAGATCTCTTTGTAATTTTATTTGAATAAGAATTCACTTGCTATTCTGTTAATGAAATATAAAGTCAAAATAGATTCATGTATTCGTTATTGTATCGTATTTTGTTCAGGTAGGTATATCATGCAGCCATATTGCCACACAGTACACCACGAGCTTCCAAAACTGAGTTGTGTGTTCGATTATTTGAGGGATCATAATAAATTTTGGTGTGCACGTCATTATAATTTTTTCAAGAAAATGAAATAAATGGTGCACAGGAAAAGGTAGGGTTAGGGATAGTAAACAGATGAGAAGGATTCGCCGCAAGATGGCAGCAGTCACAAATATTGATTTTTGTTTCAGAGGCCGGACTGGCGACGGCGGTCAGCGAACCGTTGATTGGACAATAGTCGCAATACCCCGGCGGTAAATGCGAACGCCACATCGCGTATAAAAAGGCAGAAAAAAGCGCTGAGGAGTCATTACACGAATGCACACTGCTCCTGTCTGATCTTCAACTCGCTATCGGTTCATCTCATCAGTAAAACATCATGTCTGGAAGAGGAAAGAGTGGAAAGGCCCGAACCAAGGCAAAGACTCGCTCATCCCGTGCTGGTCTTCAGTTCCCAGTGGGACGTGTTCACCGATTTCTTCGAAAGGGCAGCTATGCACAGAGGGTAGGCGCTGGAGCACCCGTCTACATGGCTGCAGTACTGGAGTACCTGACTGCCGAAATCTTGGAACTCGCCGGTAATGCTGCTCGTGACAACAAGAAGTCTAGGATCATCCCTCGTCACCTTCAGCTCGCCGTACGCAACGACGAGGAACTGAACAAACTCTTGGGTGGTGTGACAATCGCACAAGGTGGCGTACTGCCAAACATCCAAGCCGTGTTGCTTCCAAAGAAAACCGCTAAATCAAGCTAGTTTGCCTCGGCGAACCCCCATTTCAACGGCCCTTATCAGGGCCACCAAATATTCACGAAAGAATTGTTTTTTTTTTCATTGGTATCCATCCCTCTTTCTCTCTCACTAACTCTATACAGATAAGGTACATGATGTGACTGATAAGAAAGATGAATTATGTCCAGTCATTTTAAGGATTTCAAATGAATACTGACAAATAATTTAGAAGATAAATGATGTCAAATAACTAAATTGAGTTCAGGGAGGCTCAACATGTTAATTTGAATAGAATTCCTAACAATTTAGTAACATGAAATTTCAAATAACGGGGGTGCGCTGGAAGGAATAATATGCATAGACGTAGAAGAAGAAGAAGTAGTAGTAGTAGTAGTAGTAGTGTAAGAGTAGTAGTAGTAGTAGTAAGAGTAGTAGTAGTAATAGTAGTAAGAGTAGTAGTAGTAGTAGTAGTAGTAAGAGTAGTAATAGTAGTAGTAGTAGTAGTAGTAGTAGTAGTAGTAGTAGTGGTATGTCAAACTCAGGAAGTCCTAAACTATCGTCATAACGAGTGCCAAAGTTTCTTCAATCATTCAGATTACAGTAAATGTCACACATTCTTGATGTCGACCAACGCCCCCTTGTGGCGAGTTTTTCCTAGTCTCGGTGTTCTGGCATTAAAATCAGTGGCTGTATTTACTACGCCATGATGGTAATACCGAACAAAGATTTTTTAAATGTTTTATCAATGATAGCATGCGGACGAATATAAAAGGACATGTGCATGTTTATGGGCGAAAAATCTGTAAAAAATAATAATGATATAGAAATATCGTTACAAATTGCCTTCGAAAAGGAAAATAACGGGAGGGGTATTTGGTAATAATAAGTAGAAGAAGAATAATAGGAAGAGGAAGAACAGGGAAAAGGGAAGAGGAAGAAGAATCTACTCATGTTAGCAGAAGCCCTAGTAAAATGGGCAACACAGTAGTGGGGCGGGCAGGCTGGGGAGGTTTCCTACCACGTACGCAACCATGACGTATAATGATCATTTCGCGGTGAGGCGGGCACTTGTTTTGTTCACGCCGCAACTGTACAGACGTATACCAAAATGGCTGAGAAGGACACCAAGAATGCTCCTAAGAAGAAACCAGCGACCCATCCGCCTGCTGCTGAGATGGTTATGACAGCAATCACCGAACTGAAGGAGCGGAATGGATCTTCGCTGCAGGCAATCAAGAAGTACATCGAGCAGAACTTCGATGTCCAGATGGACCGACAGCTCATATTCATCAAGAGGGCTCTGAAGGCTGGTGTGGTGAAGGGCAAACTTACGCAGACGAAGGGTAAAGGTGCTTCGGGGTCATTCAAGTTGAATGTGCAAGCAGCCAAGGCACAGGCAGTGGAGAAGGCCAAGAAGGAAAAGGAGAAGGTCAAGAAGGAGAAAGAGAAGGAGAAGGCCAAGGCGAAAGCTGCAGCCCAGAAGGAGAAAAAGCAGAAGGCAGCCGCCGCTAAGAAGGCAAAGGCAGCACCAAAGAAAGTGAAGAAGCCAGTGAAGAAGACTACTGAGAAGAAAGAGAAGAAAAAGACACCAAAGAAGAAAGTCCCTGCCAAGAAATCGACACCCAAGAAGGCGACCAAGAAGGCGGTAGCCAAGAAACCAAAGGCTTCGAACCCCAAGAAACCCGCGGCAAAGAAGGTGACAAAGAAATCCAAGTGATTTCTGGATAGCCACTTTCCAGTGCCAACCAAACGGCTCTTTTCAGAGCCACCACATTTCCATGAAAGAATACTTGTCTTAATGAAATAATAATAACAGTAATAATAACAACAAAAATAATAATGATAATAAACATTATTTATAGTATGAACCAATTCTGTGACCACTCGCACTGGTATAAGTCGGATTCTAATGCAAAAAAATTAAAGAATGAAGATTATATATTTATTAAATGGCTAGGTAATTGGACACTATTATCATATTATAAGAAGGAGGAACAAGGGGGCGGGATGTGAATGACATATAAGGTATAAAAATGTATATGAAACTAATTATATATGAAGTTAACATATATCGTGGAAAAAAAAATAACACGAAGAGAAAGGAAGAAAACGTAAGAAATAAATAATGCAAAGAAAATGAACTGGAGAGGGAGATCGGTATTATTGATGAAATTTAAGATGTTGCCTTATATTTGAGTACTATTGACAATATCTTCCGAGAATTATGCATTTTGTTTTTTCCTAAGGGTCATTATTCCGTGCGTTTTCAGGGCGGGGGGGGGGGAGGGACTCTTTCAGAAATCATATCGGCGTCGGCACAAGGGGGCGCTCTGACGTGAGTGCCATTCGCCGCCGGGTCGGCGCGGTGACGAGTTTCGTCACCCACGTCCGCAATCTGACCACAATAGCCGCTGTTCTCGCAAATTACCTCATTCGCTCAGCGTAACATCCAGTCTTCAGTATCGTACACAACTAGCTCTCATAAATCAAGATGTCAGGTCGCGGAAAAGGAGGAAAGGGTCTTGGAAAGGGTGGTGCCAAGCGTCATCGCAAGGTTCTACGAGACAACATCCAAGGTATCACGAAGCCTGCTATCCGCCGTCTAGCAAGAAGAGGTGGAGTCAAAAGAATCTCTGGTCTCATCTACGAAGAGACACGCGGTGTACTGAAAGTCTTCTTGGAGAATGTCATCCGTGATGCCGTCACCTACTGTGAGCACGCCAAGCGGAAGACTGTCACAGCCATGGACGTGGTCTATGCACTGAAAAGGCAGGGCCGCACCCTGTACGGTTTTGGCGGCTAGTCTAACCCTACGGTTATGGCTAGAAATAACGGCTCTTTTCAGAGCCACCACATGATCAAGAAAGAATGTTGTTGATTTAAAGTAGATGAATGATGATAATCAGTACTATAATAATATAAATCAATTTAGGAATTACTATAAATCTAATCTTTTCATACTTACATTATCATCATATAGTATCAAATTACCATTGCCTTATATACAGAGTGAGAATGACATGTGAGTAGCCAAAGAGGTGCTATTACATAGCAACAAGGTGCCAAAAAATGCCGGTTTTATTTTTCGTGACCAATAAAGAAGAAAAAATATTAATCATGTATCGCTGTGCTCTAACATTGGTAGACTACGTTTTGATCATAAGCTAGGAATAACACGGCAGCAATACCAATATGTATGTATCACGTGCGTCCAAAGGAAATAAACGACAATGATATAGATATAAATCATTACTTCTTATGCAAAGTCTTAATTTCTTTCAATCGATCGAACGGCTGTAGATATACTTGGGATGGGGTGAGGTAGGAAGAGAAATGGGGGGGGGGGAGAGAATGAGTAGCATAAAAAAAGAAAGAATTGAAGAAAAAAAAGAGATAAAAGACGGCCTCCGCCCCTAATTATCCAGGTCGCTCTTTAGTCAGATTTTGCTACCTGAAAAAACCCGGCTAAACTCCTTATTTTAATTTCAGTACAAACAGATAATAAAGTGTGTTTCCCCCAATATCATTAAAAGCATGACATTTTCACGAAGGGTTTAGACTGTAATAGAGAAATGAATTGATATTTATCGAGGTGCATTTAAAAATACATAAATTTCTATTTTGACTGGTTCACATGAAGGCATTTTCCTATGTCCTGATGAAAAAAAAATTAATGAGTAAAACTGAAGAAAATATCACAATATTCAATTTTCATTACCCTCACTTAAAAACGAGGTTTTATTTTTTGAAAATTCACCAGGAAAGGGGGATTATTTTCATTCGACCTGATAATAATATTATTGTACAAGCTGTAACGACATATCGCCATTTTTCGTCAGTACTACATCACATCAGGTCGTCACTTTCCTACGTGGATATTAATTTAAAAGCATACTTCGCTCAGCATGTATCTATTATGATATCGTGCTTAACAACAAACTGGGATGTTGTCCTGAATAATATCTCGTTGAAAATACTATTATTAATTTTCAAAAGAGTTTTCACTGATCCCAAAAATAATAAGTTTGCCGGTCATACAAAAATAATAAGATAAAATCACCACACTCATTGCATAATAACACTTTGTCGCCATCTCTCGACCAGGGGCAGTACAGGCGCCCATTGGCCAATGAAAGACCGGGCTCATTTGCATACGGACCGCGCCGCACCGGACCCGGACGCGGTGTATAAATAGGGCGATTGGGACGGGCCAATCGCATTAGCAATCGAATATCTAATCGGTGCACACGCTTCGTTACATTCTTCACATACCAGCTTACATTCATCATGGCTCCAACAGGTCAAGTTGCCAAGAAAGGTTCCAAGAAAGCAGTCAAGGCCCCCCGGCCCAGCGGTGGCAAGAAGAGGCACAGGAAAAGGAAGGAGAGCTACGGAATCTACATCTACAAAGTCCTTAAGCAGGTTCACCCTGATACCGGAATTTCTAGCCGGGCCATGACGATCATGAACAGCTTCGTCAACGACATCTTCGAGCGGATTGCCGGCGAATCTTCTCGGCTGGCCCAATACAACAAGAAATCTACCATCAGCAGTCGTGAGATACAGACCGCCGTGCGCCTTCTTCTTCCAGGGGAGCTTGCTAAGCACGCCGTGAGTGAGGGCACCAAAGCGGTGACGAAGTATACCACATCTAAATAGAGGGAGTTCTACTCTTCATGTACAAACAACGGCCCTTTTCAGGGCCACACAAATATTCAAGAAAGAATGCATTATGTAGTATGAAGGAATAAATAAGCATATGAATGAACGGTCGAATAAATTAAACGAATGAAATTGTAAGTAATAATAATAGAGTAAAATGTAAGAAAATATGACAGATGAAAATGAATCTGTTGTGAAAATCAAGTTCGTGTGTACTGGGAAAGGTGCCGATGATAAGGAATGATCATGAATGATTATGCGTTTGAGAATGCATGCATGCATGCTATAGCATGCTATAAATGAATACTGAAAAATGAATACTGAATGGGGGGGGGGTATAAAGACGGAGATACGGGATGCAAAGCAAATCCAAATTAGCATTTAATTTGCGTATGTTATTGACAAGACCGGGGTCTTGATTTTTCATTGACTCATGATGTCCCCGTTCCCTAGTTTCTTACATGTTGTTACCTTCTCAAAAAAAAAACCATCCAGAATCGGTCGCCCCGTGAATTTAGTTTACTATTACCGTAGTGAAATTCGTCACCCCTTTGGTGCCTTTACTCACGCAGTGCCGTTGTGCACAGCGCCACCACCATACCACGCTTCGCGCGTTATGACAATAGAGCAACACAACTGACCAATCACGAGAGCTCTGCGGACGGTGCCGTTGGGTTTGGGATCTCTCGGAGCTCTTATAAATAGCGGTCATATTTTCAGCGGCAGTCACTCATCTCGTCTTCTACGTTCGATTCGCAGACTTACCATCAGACAAGTAACCAACCATGGCACGCACCAAGCAGACGGCTCGCAAATCTACCGGAGGGAAGGCTCCCAGAAAGCAGTTGGCAACCAAGGCGGCCAGGAAGAGTGCCCCAGCCACCGGGGGAGTTAAAAAGCCACATAGGTACAGGCCTGGAACTGTCGCCCTGAGAGAGATTCGCCGCTACCAGAAGAGCACCGAGCTTCTGATCCGAAAACTCCCATTCCAGCGTCTAGTGAGGGAGATTGCCCAGGACTTCAAAACAGAGCTCCGCTTCCAGAGTTCCGCCGTGATGGCCCTTCAAGAAGCTAGCGAAGCCTATCTGGTCGGGCTATTTGAAGACACCAACCTGTGCGCCATCCATGCTAAGAGGGTTACCATCATGCCGAAAGATATCCAGCTGGCCCGTCGAATCCGTGGAGAACGCGCCTAGAGCGCCAATGCACTACAGCCTGTAGGGCATATAACCAAACGGCTCTTTTCAGAGCCACCATAACATCACGAAAGAATCACTGATATTATATGCAGTATATATGAATAATTGGTAAAAATAATGAATCCCTGGGGTAATTGAAATATTAAATAGATATAATGTACATCATACATATAACTTTGATCAAAATAGTGGTTGTGAGGGGGGGGGGGGTAATTACCTGTAGTCGCATGAAGAGTGAGTGCGTATGTCACATGCCACTGTCACTGCTTGTCCTTATCTTGTACCATGACATCCTCCTCCCTCTTTCCTATTGAAATACAAAAAAATATATAGGAAATAAATAAATTACTGATAAAATCACCATAACAGTATATACACGCAGTCTTTATCATTTTTATTATTTTTAATATATAAAACAAACGTGGAATCACAAGCCTTCGCTTTCGGTTGTTTGATGATTTTGAAAGTAGGATTTATATAAGTTAGTTGGTATACTTGTTCTAATAAATATATTCCAGGGGTACATACTTTTTTCAAGTAGATCTCTTTGTAATTTTATTTGAATAAGAATTCACTTGCTATTCTGTTAATGAAATATAAAGTCAAAATAGATTCATGTATTCGTTATTGTATCGTATTTTGTTCAGGTAGGTATATCATGCAGCCATATTGCCACACAGTACACCACGAGCTTCCAAAACTGAGTTGTGTGTTCGATTATTTGAGGGATCATAATAAATTTTGGTGTGCACGTCATTATAATTTTTTCAAGAAAATGAAATAAATGGTGCACAGGAAAAGGTAGGGTTAGGGATAGTAAACAGATGAGAAGGATTCGCCGCAAGATGGCAGCAGTCACAAATATTGATTTTTGTTTCAGAGGCCGGACTGGCGACGGCGGTCAGCGAACCGTTGATTGGACAATAGTCGCAATACCCCGGCGGTAAATGCGAACGCCACATCGCGTATAAAAAGGCAGAAAAAAGCGCTGAGGAGTCATTACACGAATGCACACTGCTCCTGTCTGATCTTCAACTCGCTATCGGTTCATCTCATCAGTAAAACATCATGTCTGGAAGAGGAAAGAGTGGAAAGGCCCGAACCAAGGCAAAGACTCGCTCATCCCGTGCTGGTCTTCAGTTCCCAGTGGGACGTGTTCACCGATTTCTTCGAAAGGGCAGCTATGCACAGAGGGTAGGCGCTGGAGCACCCGTCTACATGGCTGCAGTACTGGAGTACCTGACTGCCGAAATCTTGGAACTCGCCGGTAATGCTGCTCGTGACAACAAGAAGTCTAGGATCATCCCTCGTCACCTTCAGCTCGCCGTACGCAACGACGAGGAACTGAACAAACTCTTGGGTGGTGTGACAATCGCACAAGGTGGCGTACTGCCAAACATCCAAGCCGTGTTGCTTCCAAAGAAAACCGCTAAATCAAGCTAGTTTGCCTCGGCGAACCCCCATTTCAACGGCCCTTATCAGGGCCACCAAATATTCACGAAAGAATTGTTTTTTTTTTCATTGGTATCCATCCCTCTTTCTCTCTCACTAACTCTATACAGATAAGGTACATGATGTGACTGATAAGAAAGATGAATTATGTCCAGTCATTTTAAGGATTTCAAATGAATACTGACAAATAATTTAGAAGATAAATGATGTCAAATAACTAAATTGAGTTCAGGGAGGCTCAACATGTTAATTTGAATAGAATTCCTAACAATTTAGTAACATGAAATTTCAAATAACGGGGGTGCGCTGGAAGGAATAATATGCATAGACGTAGAAGAAGAAGAAGTAGTAGTAGTAGTAGTAGTAGTAGTAAGAGTAGTAGTAGTAGTAGTAAGAGTAGTAGTAGTAATAGTAGTAAGAGTAGTAGTAGTAGTAGTAGTAGTAAGAGTAGTAATAGTAGTAGTAGTAGTAGTAGTAGTAGTAGTAGTAGTAGTGGTATGTCAAACTCAGGAAGTCCTAAACTATCGTCATAACGAGTGCCAAAGTTTCTTCAATCATTCAGATTACAGTAAATGTCACACATTCTTGATGTCGACCAACGCCCCCTTGTGGCGAGTTTTTCCTAGTCTCGGTGTTCTGGCATTAAAATCAGTGGCTGTATTTACTACGCCATGATGGTAATACCGAACAAAGATTTTTTAAATGTTTTATCAATGATAGCATGCGGACGAATATAAAAGGACATGTGCATGTTTATGGGCGAAAAATCTGTAAAAAATAATAATGATATAGAAATATCGTTACAAATTGCCTTCGAAAAGGAAAATAACGGGAGGGGTATTTGGTAATAATAAGTAGAAGAAGAATAATAGGAAGAGGAAGAACAGGGAAAAGGGAAGAGGAAGAAGAATCTACTCATGTTAGCAGAAGCCCTAGTAAAATGGGCAACACAGTAGTGGGGCGGGCAGGCTGGGGAGGTTTCCTACCACGTACGCAACCATGACGTATAATGATCATTTCGCGGTGAGGCGGGCACTTGTTTTGTTCACGCCGCAACTGTACAGACGTATACCAAAATGGCTGAGAAGGACACCAAGAATGCTCCTAAGAAGAAACCAGCGACCCATCCGCCTGCTGCTGAGATGGTTATGACAGCAATCACCGAACTGAAGGAGCGGAATGGATCTTCGCTGCAGGCAATCAAGAAGTACATCGAGCAGAACTTCGATGTCCAGATGGACCGACAGCTCATATTCATCAAGAGGGCTCTGAAGGCTGGTGTGGTGAAGGGCAAACTTACGCAGACGAAGGGTAAAGGTGCTTCGGGGTCATTCAAGTTGAATGTGCAAGCAGCCAAGGCACAGGCAGTGGAGAAGGCCAAGAAGGAAAAGGAGAAGGTCAAGAAGGAGAAAGAGAAGGAGAAGGCCAAGGCGAAAGCTGCAGCCCAGAAGGAGAAAAAGCAGAAGGCAGCCGCCGCTAAGAAGGCAAAGGCAGCACCAAAGAAAGTGAAGAAGCCAGTGAAGAAGACTACTGAGAAGAAAGAGAAGAAAAAGACACCAAAGAAGAAAGTCCCTGCCAAGAAATCGACACCCAAGAAGGCGACCAAGAAGGCGGTAGCCAAGAAACCAAAGGCTTCGAACCCCAAGAAACCCGCGGCAAAGAAGGTGACAAAGAAATCCAAGTGATTTCTGGATAGCCACTTTCCAGTGCCAACCAAACGGCTCTTTTCAGAGCCACCACATTTCCATGAAAGAATACTTGTCTTAATGAAATAATAATAACAGTAATAATAACAACAAAAATAATAATGATAATAAACATTATTTATAGTATGAACCAATTCTGTGACCACTCGCACTGGTATAAGTCGGATTCTAATGCAAAAAAATTAAAGAATGAAGATTATATATTTATTAAATGGCTAGGTAATTGGACACTATTATCATATTATAAGAAGGAGGAACAAGGGGGCGGGATGTGAATGACATATAAGGTATAAAAATGTATATGAAACTAATTATATATGAAGTTAACATATATCGTGGAAAAAAAAATAACACGAAGAGAAAGGAAGAAAACGTAAGAAATA
>NW_026974442.1:0-22553 GCF_037042905.1 Lytechinus pictus | reverse complement strand
TACATTCATAATTTTCTTTAAAATTCAGTGTGATTCTCTTAATTTGTTTAAGGACATTTTGCAATTTCCCTGTAGAATAAAATTATGACATTGATGGATTTCCTTATAGTTGAGATTGACCCAATCAATCACAACTATTTGTAAGACAGAGCCCAGGGGCCTGTTTCATAAAGGACTTGCAACTGTTGTAACTTTGGCAACTACCATGGTAACAAGGCTCAGCAGCCAATCATAATCAAGGTCACCATGGTAGTTGCCATAATGACAAAGTCACAACAGTTGCAAATCCTTTATGAAACGGGCCCCAGATGACACTCCTTGTATATTGTTAATTTATTGTTAATTGTCAATTGGGAAAGCTATGACATTGCCCACTTTAAACTAATTGGTTGACCCATTGCTCAATACCAAACTTTGTAGCATGCATGTGTGATCAATGAACAATATTTGAATATTGCTGAGTTGTTTATTAGATTGAGATAAGAAACATTGCTATTCAACAAGTGGAAAGTCAGTGGCAGTCTTGTCTGCATGATGCGATTTAACAGCAGTGGTGCTGACTTTTAAGTACATATAATTTTCTTTGTTTTTATATTTAGCTTTTGAATATAAAATTCAATAATCCAAGGTCACTAAGGGTCATGGCCATTGATGCCCTGTTCATTGGGATAAATGCCCCTCTTGGGAGATTGCAGGCCTCCCAGGGGAGATATTACAATTATAAAACACATCGTTCACCTCAGCTTTGATTAGCTTATTGAGAATGGAAAGTTTGATGTTTCTTGTATTTTTCTCTTTTGTGCAGAAATAAAGGAATGTGTCCTGTAGAAAAGTGTTCTCGCCCAAAAGATATTGATATTCAAAGTCTGAATTGTAGCTTTAATGAATGGATACCATCATTTAATTTTGGATAGAAGGAAATGAAAATATACATGTACATGTACTCTACTTTATGTATTTGATTCAGATTGCCAATTTTTCTTCATACAGGTCAAACACTTTTCCTTCATATTACTTGCCAAAGATTTCAATCCTGAAAAATACCAAACCTTGAGTGAGATCCTATGTAGAGTATACAATACAACAGGGAATGCTGCCACGATCCTCAAGGGCTACTTGTCCGTCATCACCAAAGGCACTTGCCCAAGTGAAAACAATGGAACTTTTGTCGCCCAAGACTTTGATGCAAAGAAGGCTTACGCAGCAGGATGCGTAATCGGTATGTGATCTTTGCATTTATGATCAGTGAGTTATGGTCTCCTAGCCAACTCGTCTTTTCATTGTCAAAGTCTCAGCATCAAACTTGGGCTAAGGTCTACTAAAATTGCATTCAACTGGTTAAGATTTCTGAAATCTGTTACTTACATGAAATTCGATTTAGAATAAGTAAATAACACATGTTTTGCATATTCTAGTATTAACAAAAAACATTTGACCTAGGCAATGAATCTACTACGTGTATAAAGATAAATATATCATATATATGTTATCCATTGTCCTCGATTTTCGTGAAGAAAATGTGTCTGCAAAATTTTTGGTATGAATATGTTCCTTATAGTACATATAATTCAAAGAAAATATCTTCTTTTTTTTTTAGATGTTATCAACTCATTTGGTCTGGAAAGCATCCTCATTTACACAGCTCTACTGTTAAAAAAGAAGATTGTAGTATATCATTCCAGAATAGAAGAGGTCATTAAATTCATAAGGTGAGTTTTCAACTACCTTTAATTTCAATGGAAAGAGGAATTGTAAATCTTTTCATGCTGTCAAACACAAAATGCATTTAAAGAGAAATTCCAGTAGTTGCAGTAAACACTGATTTCATGAGAAAGTCTGTAAAACCAGGCTTAATTGTCAGTATATCATCGAGGATCTAGATCTGGTACAGTTACATAAACTGAACTTTGTGAAATCTTGAAATCTACGCTGAATAATGTTCAGACTGAACTTCCCCAACACAGATAAGCGCACGTGGGACAGTGTATAATTATTGCTTTGAGCGTCGGGCCCGACGCTCTACCCGAATCCTGTGCTTATTTGCTGATTTCTCAGCAATTACACAATTTCTTCCAGAATCCTTTGACACATGCGTTTTATTTATACAAACAGACACTTTGGTGGTCATTTCATTGGATTCTGTACGAACTCATTTTGATATCGTTACCAAAACTAGCATTTACCTTTAATTACGTGTTATTGATGTATGACCACACCAAAAGTGGTTTTACATTCAGATCCCATATTCAGAACTCTGGTTTAATTCAAACTCTGGTTGAGAGTAATACAATAGCCAATTTGGACACAAATTTCAGGTTCAATTTATCAGCTCATGTGTTAACTCATATCATTCATAACTATCTGAGATTATTAACTGAAACAGTTCACCATTGTTGCTTGATAATAATAATAACTAATATAGGATTTGTAAAGTGCATGTATCCACCTTGCTAGGTGCTCAAGACGCTCCGATATTACCCCAGCTAAGCTAGTCTACCAATTCTGGTGCGCACAGCTTTTTGAGGAATCACCTCCTGTTGATACCCATTTACCTCACCTGGGTTGAATGCAGCACAATGTAGGTGAATTTCTTGCTGAAGGAAAACACGCCATGGCTTGGATTCGAACCCCATCCTTCAGATTGAAACACGAGAATCGTAACCACTAGACCACGACGCCCCACATAAAAGAGCACAGTGAATATAAGAAATATACCATGTAAACAAGATTTTCACACAGCCCAAAAATTATTTTGTATTTTTAGGGCTATTTTTATTAGTGCTTTGGGGCTGTAAAATGGCTTTTCACCCTCATTTAAAAGGTAGTATTGGGCTCTCTTAGTAATGAATGACCCATAGATATTGTTATTTACCAATATTTCTCGTTTAACTTTTCATGGTTTGAACCCCTGACTTCCCAGTTATGTTATTATTCTGAAAGACTAGACAGAGTTATATGACTTGAAAGAGATGCTAGAATAATAAATGGTAATTGGATCTCTGCTTTATTTTAACCACCATCTTTCACTGCTATAGTGTATTTGAATTGATCAAATTATGGAGTTGTTATTTGAAATGAATAATGGCTTTGGAAGCGCATAGAGACGTCACTCATAATGTGTTATGCGCTATAAAAGAACTGACTATTATCATTCTTAATGTATTTCAAAGTCAAGGTCATTTTGAGGTCAGTGAACTTATTTGCTTTCATATTCCACGAATTCCAGCTACAAACTACAACAATGTGAATTTTATGCATGTTATTATTAACTGCTTTCTGCTTACGTGACGAGTACTGTGGTAGGGTTTGAACCCAGACATAGCTACTGATCATAATACCTCTACATTATTAAAATGATCATTTTGTGATATCTGTTTTCTTGCAGGGCATTGCCATGTTTAGTATGGCATCGGCAGAACTGGTCCATTCTCCATCCGTACGTACACATGGAAGAGGATGAATTGGAGGATTTAAGGACGGGGCCTGCCTATGTTGCCGGCTTTGTAGACGCAGTTGTGGAGAACAACACTGAATTATACGACTTATTTGTGAATCTATCAACTGATGAAATAACAGTAGCAACTCATGCCAAAGGTACATACATACAAATGAACATTGCAAATTATACAAATTTTCTGAATGTAAGGAATGTCATTATTGTTGTTATGGAAATCTGTTGATTTCATTAAATTCATTCCAATCTGAAGAAAAATGTACATTTGATTTACAAAACAACTTTGGAGCATTACTGAAGAACTAGTGACATTACTGTAATATATATCTTTAATACTTGAGCTTTTCTCGTGGCAGATTCAATTCTGAAGACAAAGTGTGAAAAAGTAGTAAAAAGGTGAAATTTAGACCATCTGGACCCAAGTAATTAGATTAATGGTAGGACCATGAGGTAATTAGGGCAAATTGATTGTAGAAAAGCTAGATTTAGCCATTATGGTGTAAGATGCATCTGGTGATATTCTGGTAATTAAACCTAGTTGTAGCACAATCTAGAATTTTAAACCACATTTTTATGGAATGCTGGGCTTTATAATAGTTATTTCATATTTATGGCAATTATAATGTATCATTCATTAAAATTAATATTTTTGTATTTTCATTTTCTTCCCATTTCACATCTCAATTTTATCTCAATCTAATTTTTTTGACAACTTTTTGCAGCAGGATAAGAATAATTTTAATTGGTGAATAAGTTGACAACTGGCATTCCATAATAGTGTGATCTAAGTAACCCAGGTTTAACTAAACCATTGATATCATTATACAAACCTTTAGACCATCTGTAGGTAGACTAAAATAAATACAAGCCGTATACCATTGAATTATCAATTGACCTTCTATTATCTCTTTCTGTAGATATGTTCACCATGAGTAGAATACACAAAGACATTGCCCAGCTAATGGTCAGGTGTGCTGGTGATGACTCCATGACAAACCTTCAAGTCATCAAGGTAAGCTTCTAAGACTCTCTCCTAAAGCTAATTTCATATGAAAGAAAACAAAGAGGGGTCTTTTCACAAAGGGTTAAAGGCAGATTATATGGGGAATTTTATGCCATTCAGATATAAATCACCCTTTAATAGTGTAAGAAGATTAATGACCATCAAACATGTAATGCCTGTGGAAATTCCCCCCCCCCCAGACAGTTGCCAGAGGCTAAGTAGGCATTGCTGAAGAATTTCTTGCTAGTACACTGAGTTTCCCCCATAGATGTCTTGACACACATCTGCAATGCTGTGCTAACTACAAAATATAATTTCATCTTTTTATTCCTTTTCTTTTTCTTCTTAGGAAATTTCAAAAAAGACTGGTGAGCTACTCAACAACTTAAAATCTCTGTCAGAGAATGAAGACAATCCTAAAATCACGCTAGAGAGACTGAAGGAGAGGAAGCTACCCCCGGCGACGGAAGGCTTCCTCTTTGGTATAGCAGCTGCAGAAGGGCTAGTCCAGATATGATCAGATCCTGGTCCAAGTTGCATAGAATTTGCTGTAATTGTAACTTTGCCATCCTCTGGTAACTTCCGTGGAAATAATGAACAGCAATCAGTTGCATAGAAGTTACTTCATTTGTAGATCTTGGTCCTATTTGACTATGATTGTAGATCCTGGTCTCACTTGCAAAGAAGTTGATTTGATTATAGAGCCTGGTCCCAGTTGCAAAGAAGTTGATATGATTATAGATCCTGGTCCCAGTTGCAAAGAAGTTTTTTATTGTAGACCCTGGTCATAGTTTACTATGATTGTAGATCCCGATCCTAGTTGCAAATAAGTTTATATGATTGTAGATCCTGGTCATAGTTCCAATGATTGCAGATCCTGGTCCCAGTTGCATAGAAGTATAACAATGGTACATGTGACTTTGCTACTCAATGATTAAACTTTCGTCTTTATCTTTTTGGGCCACAGAAACATGTTATACTTCTAAAGACCAAATTTGACAATCTTTGCATTTTCTTATCCGGTGAAATTGCTCCGACCATTTCCAAACTCCATGTCAATTGTAGTGGTCAGGTTTAAGAAAATGTACTTCCTTTTTTATGTTATTACAAGTATATTTGATGGCAATTTTATGTGTAACATACTGAAATGACATTTATTTTTAAGTGAAAAGGACCAGTCATGATCTTTGGATAGAGCGCATGGAAAGATTTTTTATTAAGTAAGAAAAAAAGAAGAGGAGAGGTGATCATACAAAGTTCATTGAATGGCATTGTGATGTAGGTTAAGGACAACTATTGCTAATGGTAATTCTCCTTTGTCTAATATTAAACTTTCAGACATACAGACTGCAACAGATTCAGAATCGTGCAGCTCGTATCACTTCAATGGCCAGAAAATATGATCATGTGTCTCCTTTGTTCAAAGAACTTTACTGGTTTCCTTTTCGAAAAAATAACTTATGATATTGCTGTTTGTTTTCATGTCAGGCCTTTTGTTGTAAGTACATGCTAGCTACTCTGCTCATTTATATGAAAAACAAACCAAAATTACATTTTTCAGGAAAGATCTATACGATTTACAGTATTCACTAGTCCCCGATATAGAGCAATATATTTTCTGATGTTCAAAAGGAAAGAATTTTCTGATGAAAATATCCTAGCCCATAGTTCCCAAGTTACACATTATAAAAAAAATCATGCACAACTCCAAGAAAGATGCAGAAAACTTTCATTGGTTGGGATGATCACATAAGATAATGTTAAGTTTCAGAAGTTCAAAGTCAATAATTAGGGCATCATCCCATCCAATATTATACAAATAGCGAATAGGCATGAGTGCGATGGTGCGAGATTTCGCATGAGGTGAAAGAAAGATGCTCTATTCAACGAGGCGTGAATAGAGCGTTTCTTTCTTTCACCGAATGCGAAATCTCGCACCATTGCACGAATAAGAATATTCGCTATTTGTGTTGTACAACGCCTCGGAATTTAGCGAAACTATGAAAAAACAAAGAGTTTATCCCTTTAGTAATCTATGAAAAGGGAGCAAAAATACCGAAAGCAGAAAGCAAAATCCCACAAGCGCACATGACCTTGGGCAGCCTTGCGCATTTAGCCAGCTGGCTTATACGCGTATTGTTCATTTTTACCGAGCGCGATGAATTAAATCGTATTGTGACGTCACCTCCTAAAGCCGTGCAACGGTACATTTTGGATGGTACGTCTTTTGTGCAACGGTACGAATGTTTGACATTCAGCCTCCCATTTGCTCGCGTACAACAAGCTAAGTAGGCGTTGTACAATGTGGCCTGTGTTAAGGGCGTATTCTCCTACAGCTGAATGGGATGGATTGTTCAATCTGAGGGCTTTGTGTTCCTTCAGTCGTTCATTCAGAGTTCTGTGTGTTTCTCCAACCTAACAATTGGCACAATCTGTGCAGGTGATCTTCTTAACACTACCCGACCTTTCTTCTTTTGGAACTTGGCCTTATGGATGGACCATCCTGCTTCTAAAGGTGTTAGGGCTTTTGAAAGCAATAGTGATGTCCTTGTTTTGGAATGCTCTTTTCACACGAGAGGATATGCTGTAAAAAACTCCAAGAAAATCGTATTTCCATCTTAGCATTTTGCTTTTGCTTATTAGAATCAGTTATGTCTGTAATTTTGTTAGTGATAAAACTCAGTTGGCCCGTATTCTGAACTCTGGTTTCATTCAAACTTTGTTCTAAAGTTGTGGTTTAACTATGGAGAGCCAACTGTGACAGAAAATCATCTCATCCCAAACTCTGGTCAGTCATAAATGTGTATGAATAATAACTGAATTAGTTTTCTTCCCCATTGTAGCATAATTTGAGCAGAGTTAGACCATGGCCCTTATTAAACCAGATTTCAGGATAAGGGCCAATGTGAAATTTGCCCTTGTGTCCTAAAGAGTGGTTGAATGAACATGAAGGCTTCTATTGTACAGAGAATTTCTGAGCGAGACAAATTAATTCATTAATTAATTCATTAAGATTTATTGAGTACCAGACTATTAGCAATTTGTTCAAATCATACAGGATTGTATACATTCAAAGTGAGAGTTTGGATTACAGTAAAAAGGGAGAGTCAGGCTTACTCAGGCAAACCTAAATATCAACTTAAAACTGGTAAATAATGCATGTTTTGCATTTAGTCTGAAAATTCTTTTAATTCTTTTAAGGCTCTGTCATATCGTTCCATGCAAGCCTTGCATGTGACCGTTATTGCTACCCACAGGTCGCCGGCATTGACAGTTTCGCACGTTTCTCACACAGTTACCTGCAGAAGTGCACGCAAGTCTGATTTGCACGTAGAAAAGTTTTGAATTTTGTTGCGGGTGATTGCCCACAACCCGGCCACAAGGCTTGCACAGAACAATATGACAGGGAATTCAAATTTTATTTTATGACTTTATGCAGACTTGATAATCTGTCCCATTTCAGACAATAAAATTGGAAAAGGTGATATCTCCTTCATAGTTTATATAATAGACAAATTCATTTATAGCTAATACATGTAGCAAATAGATAACTTTATTTTACTCAAGTACCGATACAATATATTAATGAAAGGAACGCAATATCATGTATGTTCTTAAGAATTCTTATCTGCCATTCATTTGGCACAATATTGGTTATCGAATTTTGTTTTGAGATACATGCTTCGCAATAAGATTAATGACTATATCATGAATATTCCAATGTAGATTATTTAGTTAAAAAAAAAAGAGTGATATGTCTGTGTTTTCACAATGTACAAAAGAATTTATATATTCTGTAAATAAATATAAATTTCATATGAATTCCACCATTCTTAATAAATGTCAAGTGTTTATGTCTTGTATTCTTGATATCATCACTGTTCTCACAGGCATCCCAAGAGGTAAAAAACAATGAAAAAAAATGTTTGCACTACACTGTCAAATGTCTATCATCTCAAAATTTCAGCCTCTAGCAGTTAGATATTGTACTATGTCAATGATATAAAAAAAATAATTCCCATCACAAAGATTTAGCACAAACATTAAGCCCTCCAAAATAGCAACAAAACCTAAGCTAAACCTGGGCCATAAACCTTAACCTGGGGGGGGGGGGTGTTTCATAAAGCTGCTCATAAGTTACAAGCGACTTTACGACTGGTGACCCTTCTTCAGAACTATATCAACACCAATGGAAATATGATGTGTATCATTTTCCACAAGAAAGGACCATCAGTCTTCTGAAGTAACCTACAAACAGCTTTATGGCCACCTTGGCCATTGGCCATGAAGCTTAACCTGTAACTATAAAGCGTTTATTGATAGGAAGGGCGACTTCTACGATTGATTGCATTCATTTCGTAATTATGTATGATCAATCAGCCATTAAGCTATATATGACACGTTCCTTTTAAATCCTTTTTAGGGTTGGTGAAAATGGAGACGATATCAGGGGCGTAAGTGGTCACAAATAAAGAGATTTGACAAAAGCTGATATGTTGAAAAAGTCTGAAATAAAAAGAGCTCCCATACTTTTTTGTAGAGGAAAAAGCCAAATAAGCTGAAAATCAAAACAAAATCAATCTGAAATCGGCTAGAAATCTGAACTCTCACACCCCTGCAATATGAAAGATGAAGAGTGCTTTCATCAATCTACAGACAATCATGTATGACTATTTCTGTTCAAATCTGAATGGGCTATACGGTCACATGACATATGCTCCAGCGACATTTGCTGCAGTCTTAATATCAAGGGCATACATATAGTGTTAGTTTCAGGGTTGTAATAAAATTTTTGGTTCAGGATAATAAAAAATAAAGATAATGATTAGGGTTTATCCAGTTTGGAGGTTGGATTTTAGGTTTGACTTAACACGCAGATTTTCCATCAGAGCATTTGGCGCCGGAGCAAATGTCATGGAACCTGGCCATACAGCTTTCAAAGCTGAATTGTATACATATGATATGTGAATGTTTGAACTGCTTTATGTGTACCTGGACAACATGAAATCAAAGTAATTTAAACAAATTTCAATAAATTTGGAACTTACAAATCTATACTAAAATTGTCTGTAAACACCTCACAGAAATATGAAAAGACCCAAGGTCAGCTCACTGAAAAACAACGGGTTCAAAATGAATCTATTTGAATAAGAGGGGAAAGTTTTCAGGGTGACAAATGAAGTCTGTTCTCCACTACACAAAGCATTTAAATCTTGTAAGCATGACAACTCATGAATACACTGGAACCAACTGGCCTATACCAATTTCACTCTCAATTAAATACACAATTAAATAGGATAAATCTATTTACACCTTGAAAACATTAGAAAATCTGAATACTACAGAGAAAGTAATTTTGTACAGAGTATTGCACTACATAAATTGATCTCACAGAGCACAGGTCAGGTAGTAAGTGGCAATTCACATTCAGTACACATATATAGTTCCACATAAATCCAACAATAATTATCCTGAATAAGTACATATTGCTCAAGGACGGTTACAAATCTATACACAGAAAAGGTTAAAATTGACCTACCTATCTTAATCTTAATATCGCAGGGTGCTACATAAGCACTCACCCGATTGCCCAGGGCAAGTAAAAGTTAGAGTCAGGCAAGTGTTTTGAAGTAAAGACCAAAACTACTTGCCCAAATAGGGTAAGCCAAATTCTCATAGTAGAATGACCAAAATTAGGGTTGATATGATGTTGACCCTAATTTTGGTCATGGCAGGCAAGATAAAATCACTCTGGAAAAAGAAATGAAATAACAAGATAGATCAATTCATGTCAAAAGAGAGAAAAGGGTCAATAGTTTATATTCTATTGACAAGGTTAAACTTTTTTTTCAAGGATTTTTCGGGCAAGTGAAATAGATTTTTTGGGGAAGTATATTCCACCTATCTAAAAAGTTACTTGCCTGACCGGGCAAGTGCTTCTAAAAAGTTATGTACCACCCTGTATCTGTCTACATCTCTTCCAAATCTAAGTTTTCTGTTCCTAAAACAATGGTTCTGTCTATCGTCTTCACTATTCAATCTATTTCAAATATCACCTGTTTCTTATCTTTCTTTCTTATCGAACAATCTCCCTACATAAATGATGGAAATTAAGACTAAAAACTGAAACTTATTTTTAGATATTCCACAGCCTGGTTCATCATTTCTTCATCTATATATATTGAGCTCCGACTGATAATAACCTTCCTGACTTTATCTCACTACACCTATCTGACACTTCTTGTCCCTGCAACAGAAACGATAAAAGTATTGACCTATCTTTTCAGGTATATGACATCTGTGACCTTTGACCTTGTGACTGCAAAGTCTATTCAGATCATTGTTAAAAGCAACCATAACCAAGGTTGAAGTTGAACCCTATAATGGTTTTCTAGTTATCGCGAGAACATTCTAATTTTAGGCATATCATGACCTCATTAAACTTTGACCTTGATACCCGCAAAACGTAGCAGCTCATCAACACTCCTAAATGCATACTTGGGCCAAGCAGATTCGCTAAAGAGTTCTTTAGTTTCTAACGTGAGAATGAAATGGGGTAACAGGCTATCCAAAAACATTATGCCTTCGAGCAGAGGCATAAAAATACATTGAGTTCTTTCTGATATATCTTTTTTTTACAAGCAACTAAATACTTATTTCATCTTCTGAAAGGGATAGTCTTCCCACTAGGTCTAAATGGAGTTGTTGAGATAGGCTGAGTGTTTTGTAGTCTCCTCCTTTCTCTCTCTTTCCTTCTCTGGAGTTTCTCCTCCCATTCATCATAGGCAATGTGGCTATCTTTCTCCTTCTCTCTCCTCTCCCGTTCCTCCATCTCCCGCTTCAGCTGCTCATCTCGTCTTTTCTTCTTCTCGGCATCGTGCAGCTTGTCGTCCTTGACGGATTTCCTGTAGGGGGAGGAGATGTAACTTATTGATCTTTATTTATTTAACCATAAAAAACAGACACATCGTACAATGTTAACAAATAAATAATATTCCTGTTTAAACATGACATAAAAAGAGAGAGTAATAATTGGTTATTTATAGGCCAGCAGGGGAAAAAAAATACATGGGGGTTGAGGGCAATTTTCTCCCCTAAAATGCTCGAAAGAGCCCTGGAAACGCAAAAAAAATGAGCCCTCGAAAATCCCCATTCATTGCAATGTTAAAGCTTATCCATTGTTGCAGATTTAGGCAGTAAGTTGTGAAAAGTAGCCAATTCAAATTTAAAAACCCAATTGTTTGCCTGTAGACCAAAAGTTAAATTTAATACTGTGGCCCAGAGACATGCAAACCCTGAGAAGACCTTGCAAAAAGCCTTTGAGAAAATATTATGCATCCCCATGAGACAATTGGAAAAAAAAATATGTACCAATTAAACTCAAGGGAAGTAACCGGAAAGTATTCAAGCTTACCAACTTGTACACCGATATCAAACTGAAATACATTGAAATTTATGTTTTTATTGATGCATGTGCAACATGCCAAATAAAATAATATTAATGATTCTTGAAGTTCAATACACATGGAAAAACAGAATGTGTCTGATGTGATTCCAGTATGGAGTTTCACCTAACAAGTGACAGCACCAAAATTCATGCTAACAAATGAGCTTTTCCCAATATTGACATTCAAATTTACACCTTAACATCAATGAAATTAAACTATGGAAGTGAGATTGGATATCTTTGATGTCTCCCATGAACATCGCCATTTGCTATGTTTTTTTTTTTTGCAGCAGCAGCAGGCAAAAGCTCCACGCAGTTGATCGTGATGTAACTTATATTTTCGAGATTGCACAGCAGGCTCTGTCACAACCTTCTATCAGGAAGATAGCATGCATTGCCGATTTTAGACACTAAAAAAGTGAGGGGGTCCAAAATATTATTCCTCTTTCTGATTTTGTTTAAAATAGCCTAAGAAAAAATAATATATGATTCTTACCATTTCTTGTAAGCGCTATTGGCATCTTTTTCTTTGTTCTCCTTCTCATAGATTTTGGTTTCTTCCAGGTTCTTCTGCTTTTTCTTTTCCTTCCGATGTTTGTCGATGAGAACCTCATCTTTATCAGCCTTCCACATCTCAAAGGCCTGCAATGGGAGCAAATAGAAATTTAATTCAAACGTGGGTGGATGAGTTTCTTCTCATTTACGGTACATTGTCACTCCGTCAACAGCCAACTTGTCAACTTTCCGTTAGGGCTCATGATCTCACATGGTCTAATCTTACTACATCTCCAACCAGTTTGTCTACCAAGTACTAACTACGCGAAATTGCCATTCAGCCCATTTACCATTTGGTATAATGGGAATGTCACTCGAATATTACTCACACTAACATGGAGTTTTCGTTCCATGACGTATGACAGATTCAAGGACATAGAAAAAGCATAGTCATATATGCCCTTCATGACAAAGAACGATTAAGAAGTCTTTGTCGAAAATGGTGAATCAAAACAGCAGTTTAGTCCTGGAATCAAACATACATGTATTTGCAAGTTTTTGTCAGCTCCGAAACTTAGGGACAGAACTGCTGTTCACAAATTTTTAAGACCTCGCTCATGTTCTTTTTCATTGTAGTGAGTATACATATCAAAATGCTACATGCTGGATAGGGAAGCAGGGTTCATATGAGGTAGATTAGGACTGGAGATGGCACTGTTTATAGTGGTTGTAGCAAGGTGGGTGCAAGAGTACAATGATAAGTTTTAGTCAAATTACCTTATTCGCGTCATACTTCTTGGATTCTTCTTCTTCCTTCTTGCGCCGTTCTCCCTCTTGTTTCTTGAGCTCTTTCTTGCGTTGGTCTGACAACACGGATTTCTTGGAATCCTGCCAAGCCTTGAAAGAAGCCATGTTTTCAAACTTCTTCTCTTCGGCTTCCTGTTAATGACACAAGAATGGTTCAATTATGAAAAAAAGAATTATAGCATACAAACAACGTAATAATTTTCAGATTATTCAGAGAGGACTTCTGATACATTCACTATATTTTTTTATATCCCTTACTTAAGATTGTTGTATTTAGAGTGTACACAAGGAGAAAAAGAATAGTTTTACTACGAAAAACGTTTGCCATGAAATAGTTCATTTTCTTTGCTGACGTCACGCATAGTCCATTTTTTCCCTAGGGAAAAAGTGAACTATACGTTTTTTGACCCCGCCCCCTACTCGATTCGCGTGCTGTGCGGCGCTATGCGAGCAGAGCGCTGCTCAGCCCAACGGTACTCTCTACTGCATGCCACGGGGAACTTTCGGCGAGCTGCACTAACCAGGTGCGCTCGCTGAACAGACGATCAATACGGCAAGGCTTATTGTTTTCTCAACTTCTCAACGATTGTTCCATCATCGACTTATTAAAAATCGTTTTGCTGTAAAAGTCGGGTATCAACGAAGAATATATATGAGTGGAAGGGATATAAAACAAATATACAATGACCCATTCTCGGAACTGGCTAAAACTATTTGCACTCGGGAACATCACATAGTACTATTCTCCCTCGGGCCGATGGCCCTCGGGAGAATAGTACTATATGATGTTCCTTCGATGCGAGTAGTTTTAGCCAGATCCTCGAGTGTCATTGTATATTTGTATAATATTTCATCTCATGCCTTTGGTTTAATTGCCACTTGGTCTTCATCCACCTACTACCCTTACTATCTGATTGGGCTTCTTATCCTACATGGTCAAATCCTAGTTTGACTAAAATTACTTAAAGGTCAAGTCCACCCCAACAAAAAGTTGATTTTAATAAAAAGAGAAAAATCCAACGAGCATAACACTGAAAATTTCATCAAAATCGGATGTAAAATAAGAAAGTTATGACATTTTAAAGTTTCGCTTAATTTCACAAAACAGTTATATGCACATCCTGGTCGGTATGCAAATGAGGAGACTGATGACGTCATCCACTCACTATTTCTTTTGTATTTTATTATATGAAATATTCTAATTTTCTCCTCATTATCAAGTGAAACAACGATTAATTCCTCCCTGAACATGTGGAATTAGCATTGTTTAATACTATATGGTTCAGGCAACTTGGTCCTTATTGTCAAATCTGTAAAAAATGATATATTGTATAATTCAAATAATAAAAAACAAAAGAAATAGTGAGTGATGGACATCATCGACCGACTCATTCGCATGACACTGAGTTGTGCATATCACTGTTTTGTGAAAAATAAGCGAAACTTTAAAATGCCATAACTTTCTTATTTTACATCCGATTTTGATGAAATTTTCAGCGTTATGCTGGTTTGATTTTTCTGTATTTATTCAAATTAACATTTTTCTGGGATGGACTTGACCTTTAATCTTCTAACCCTTTGTCAAATTGCCATTAAACACATTTACTATTTTGTCTATTAAATTTCCAGCTAGGCTATACCAATTTCTTCCTACATCTACTTGGTCTGACACTAATTAGTTTATACTGTTTGACAGATTTATTATTAACGGACCAAATTTTAATTCGACACAATAAAATATATAAAATAAAAAAGTGGAAATTTGACTAACTACACTAAATGAGAAAACAGTTGACATTTTTTTTACTGTAATAATGAATGATTTTTCATGTCAGTGAATTAAATCTTTTCAGTGAGTAATTTGGACATCCAACCAAAGAAGTGTGAGAATACCAGTAGCAAAAAATAAATGTTAAACCTTGATGAATTCATTTGCCATTTACTGTTTAGTCCATTTTTAATATTTCCATTTGGTTTTTAGTCTCCTATATTTTATTATTTTATGACTGAATGTGCCCCCCCCCCCTCCATCACTTTGTGAAAAAAAAATGCACTAGGATACCTTGACTTTCTTCTCCTTCTCTTCCTCCTCCCTCTTCTTTGCTTCCTTCTTCTGCTTCTTCAGTCTCTCTGTTTTCTCTGCCCGCCATTGTTCATAGATGGCCTGTCTGATAGCAGAGGAATCCTGCACCCCTCCCGCTGAGCCAAGTGTAGCCATTATCTCACCGGAGTTGAAGCTTGAGTTGAGAGAGCCCACTGCAGCTGACTTGGGCCTGGTAGGAGTTGGTTTGTGAACTTTTGGTCTGAAAATAGGAAAGTTATATAATCGGGGTTCCCAACTTTTCGAGAAAACAAAATTCCCTGATTTTTCCCTGATGGAGTTTAAAAATTTCCTGATAATTATTCAAACCCATTCCCAGTTTTGCATGTTTTCTAAGTCTTTGCAGTGGATTACATGTATTTTCAGTATAAAAACAATGTGAAACTAATTACTACCACCATAACCAGTCATTTAATGGATGTTGTTTTGATATGCAACAAAATATAACAGAGTCTGACTGACTACCATGCTTTGGACTTTTGGGCCTTTAAATATTCCCTGATTTTCCCCTCATTTGAAGCATTTTCCCCTGGTTTGAGGTACCGGGTATTTTTTTAAATCAAATTCTGATTTTTCCCTGACTGGAAAAAAGTAAAAATAAATTTCCCTGATGGGCTGGGAACACTTTATACATTGCTGCCCGACTTGGAAGGTAAATTTCTTGTATTCAAATGCACTTTATACATGGTATCATTATTATTCCGGCTGTAGCTAATTTGCCGAATAGGCAGTCAAACTTTCATGGAATATATCCTACTGGGTACCCATTCACCTCACAGGGGTTGAGTGCAGCACATTTGGATAAGTTTCTTGCTGACTAATATTTAATTTCACCTGGAGTAGGATTTGAACACACAACCCTCTGATTGAAGGAGGTCAGAACCACTACACAAGTATACTTCCACATAACATATAAAGATACGTATATCATTCCGTACATAACCAACAATATTTTGGTCATATCGTGTTACCCGCAATACATCACCATCATCAGAAAACTACTATCGAATATTCAATATTTTTCCAATATCGCAAATTGAAATATCGCCGAGCACTGAATAGTGAAAGATATCATGCCCCTCTTTGCGACATCGTGGACAATTTGCAACATGGCAATCTTGCTTCCTCAGTATATCGCTGGTTACTGACAAAACAGGAACATTGTTCAATGCTTGTGACCAAACAGTAAGGGGAACTAATAACACTATACTGCATTCAAGTCACTTAAATACTCCCTACACTGTATTTAACTATAAACTACATTGTATCACAACTTACTTTTTCTTCTTTTCTTTTTCTGATTCTCCATCACTTTGATAACCCTCCTGGATAAACAAAGAAAAGATAAAAAGATAGGATGAAAGTAAAAATCATCTAACTCAACATTACAAGATGCAATGTCAATATCCCATCTGTTGGCTACAAACAATATCAATATATCAAATATTTATTCTTGAGATTGTTTATTTCTTTTTATTTAGAAAATAATTTCTGAACAGGATTTATCTTGTCAAAAGTAAAATCCTTCAGATGGAATGACAATACGTATGCCTCGACATTACCTGAGATTTTAGACATGTTTAATAAATGGAAGACATTGGCTTTTTCTAAAAATCAACAAATAATTGAGGTTAGCCACATATCTGCACCAGTGCATTCTGCACACGATATGTGGAGTCTATGCTTACCAAAAAAAAATCATTAAATGTTATGGTAATACAATATTGTAGATATCTTATATATGAAAATGAACGCTTTATCTGTAAAGCTCTGACAGGCACCAAAATGTTTGCAATCATAATTACATCGGTAGCTGGAAAAATAAATTTGATTTTGAATCCTGGACAAAATAAACAATATCCTTTAAAATTAAAATTGTTTCTGTTAAATATTGATTGTTTGCATCATTTTCCTTCATCAAAAAATCACAAGAATTCCGCTTTCAATAAACCACGAAATGTAAAAAATAATCTTCTGAGATTCTAGCCAAAGAATACAATCAAAACAAACCTTAGGTCGCCTATTTGTCATCTTTGGAGGATGATCTTCCATGTCGCTATCATCATCACTATCATCAAGCAATCCTCTAGCTTTCTTTTTATCTTTCTTTCTTACAGGTTCATCATCTAAAACATCCAGAAGTGATTGCTTCTGCTTGCCTTTCTTGTTGGACCAGACCCGACTATTGTCATCATCAGAATCCGAATTCAGACCCGGTATTCGGTTCTTACGAGAGTTAACTCTGGAGTCGTCTGACTTTTGAGGTGTCTCTCCGTTGACTTTTGTGTCTTTTCTGTCCTGCGGCACTCTAGGTTTTGGCTTTGGTGGAAAGCCTTGAGGAGACGGTGACCTTCTACTTCTACCACGTTTGGAGCTAACATCCTCTTCTTCAGAATCTGCAAGGGTGTCCAGAAGGCTTTTCGGTTTAGGAGAAGCTGATTTTGACCCTCCTTTCTGCTTCAGGTTCATGGAACCTAACCTGTTGTTCACTTTGGACACTTCATCATCTTCATCCGACGAGGAGTCCAATAGTCCTTTCTGTTTCCTGGGTTTTGATCTGGAGGACGGACCACTTAGAAGATCATCTATCTCTGATCTAGGCTCCTTACCACGATTCCTTTCTGGTGATGGACTTCGATTCTTCTTGCTCCTTAATCCCAGAAGGTCATCTAAATCTGGAGACTTGTCTCTTTTCCGTTGATCATCATTTGCTCCCCCACCCCTTCTATCAGGTGATCCACTCCTGATCTTGGGCTTCAAATTACTTGAAACCCTTTCTGATTTCTTCTTGTCTGTAAGACCCAACAAATCATCAAGATCGGGAGATTTATTATCCTTTTTCCGCCGATCATTAATTGCCTTACTAGCTTGTCTCTCTGGGGAGCCGCTCCTACTCTTGGATTTCGGCTTCAGCTCTGGTGAAGTCCTCTCTTGTTTGCTTTTGTTCTTCATGCCTAACAAGTCATCAAGGTTGGGCGATTTCCTTTCGGGAGATCCACTTCTAGTCTTAGAAGACTTTCCTCTTTGCCCTGACATGTCCATCAGCGGAGATTTTGATCTGTCCTTAGGTTTAGGTGGCTGCTTACCAGAACCACCCTTAGGTCCCTGGCTCTCATCATACTCATCAAACAAGGATTTCTTTCTTTTCTCTGGCTCTGGGGATGAAGCAATGCCGAGCAATTTGTCAATCTCTGATGGTCCTTTATTCCTTGGCCTTGGTTGAGGTCTAGGGGAGTCATCCTCTGATCGTGGAGACGAGTCTGTGGTCCCTGAAAGTAGTCTTGGACTCGGCTTGGGAGGAGGCTTCTTCTTTGTGCCATTGTCATCTCCAAGGAGAGCCCTGATAGGATCTGGTGAACCTGCTGACTTCCTGGACTTTGGACTCTCACTTCCAGATAGACCTCTGTTTCTTGGAGGAGCTTTTGGGAAGGCATCGCTGGACGATTTAGTCAGAGAGCGAGGTGATGGTGAAGGTGACGGCCTCTGTTTAGTGGAAGGTGGCTCCCACGGTTTGGACTGAGATGGTTGTGGCTTCTTTGAGTTCTTGGAGGTGAACTGAGACAGGATGTCTGGAAAGAAATAACATAATTGATAATGATGAAATTTAATTATCTTCAACGATTTGAATATCACTAACAGGTTAACTTCTACTGAACAAAAACATTAAACTTTTATATTGACAAAATATATTGGCAGGACTACATGTATTTCAATATTTAATGACCAACTTCTCTTTTGATTTATGGATGATAAGTCAATTCTTGTGCCTCTGATGCCACATGACAATTCATAAGACTTTGTCTTCCCAGCTGATCCTCATTCTCAGAATCTTAAATTAAAATTAGATGTAAAAGATCATCCGCAACATGCATAGCTCGCATGTGATTGTAAACAAACCATCACTTTTCATGGATTTGACCCGCGATGCAGCTAGCAGCTGCATGAGTTGGTAGCGAATCGGCATGCAAGTTGAATTGTCCGACTCTTCATCACCGGCGTAATATTCCCTTAATTTACCTTCATCCACATCACTTTGTTGCTCAGTAGAGCTAGAAACTTCATCATCGATCTCTTCATCTTCAAAATCATAAATTTCAAAATCCAAATTTAGATAAACTTCTGTGTTTTCTTTCGTTTCGTGATCAAAGTATGCAGTGATAGTGGAGGAAACGTACCCTCGCAACAGGTTTTGCACGCAAGTGGAGCTTAACGTGAGAGAGCCAATCACGTCTTTCGTACAGACATACACGTCATCAAATTCAAGTCAATTCAGAGACCGATGCGAGGCATATTTCGGGGAGGAATTTTAGCGCTTTTCAATTGGCGATTTCCAGCTTATGTATTATTTTCGTTTTTTTGAATGACCAAATGATTATCCCATCATTACCTTTCCAATGATATATAATAAGGCCATATTCATAATCAATATATTTCTTCGTTTAAAAAATGTGTACAACTGGTCAAACTATTTAATTGTTTACCTTTACAGGGAACAATATTCATCCAAGGCCTAATGATTATCCCTTTTTTTTAACTCACCATCATCACTGAGACCTCCAAGCGCATCATCATCGTCACTGTCTTCAGATTCTGAAGTGAAACCTGTACTAAGTCCTCGTCTCTTTCTTTCTTTCAGTTTGGATGAAAGCTCCTCCTGGAAAGAGGGATTTTTCTTCAGTGACATCTTGCATCAGTGCCTGAAATCATATCCACAAAGAAATATACAAACAGAGGATCTTTGTAGGTTTGCATGGTGGAGTTTGTAACGTAGAGAAGGTTTACGGTTCACCATGTGTAATATGAAGAAGGGAAGAAAATACATGTACAGGCAGAAAGATTGAAATGGAAAGACGAGATATTACAAACAGGTTATGACGTATAAGCTTTTACATAATACAAGTCAGAGTCATGAAAGTTAGTCACTTTCTTAGTTACTTTGTACTAGACCTCTATCTTATAAGACTTCTGATAGACTGAGTTTATTTTGGGGGAAGTTTTTTGTATTACATGTAGATGTAGATCTAGGCCTAGATCTATTTAATATATATTTTTTTTTAAATTTGAAACAGGTAAAGCTGAAGCTGAAGGTGGGCTAAGAATTGAGCTTGAAATTAACACAACTAACGCCAGAGGACAAGGCTAGGCTCACCTGCATGACTAACTAACTGTTAGATCTAGATCTAGTAACTTAAAAAAATGATTAATTTTTCAGTTTTGTCAAATTCAATTTTCATGTGAAGACAAGTGCAAGTCAAGTCAAGACAACGTCCAAGGTTAGATCTAATTTCTAACATTAAACCAGGAATAAGTGCCAGGATTGATCAATCATCATCTCAATCTTAACTAAACTTAGTCTTAAACTAGACCAATCGAGTTGAGAATGAGATGATTGATCGATCCTGGGCACTGGCGCTGGCTGGCCAAGGCCAGGGCATGCAGGCTTGGGCAGGGCAGGGTAATAAATAATTATAAAATAGCTGTATTATTTCAAGCATCGCGATTGGTCAATTCACGTCACATGACATCCAACTTTTTGTGTGCACTACACGGGAGTGCAAAAGGTGTGCAACGAAAATTGACATTGCACGCTCAAGCAAACCAGTGCGGTAGAAGTCCAACAAAACTGTACTGTAACTTAAAAAAAAATGTTTCTGTGTTGCTATTTTATAAAACAAATAATGCACTTGCTCTGTCGTGCGTAAAAGTAATGCAGAGAAAGCTCGGTTTCTTCAGATGGAGCACACTACTCGCCGCAAGCTGCTCGTGCACAGTGCGACTCCTATCTAAAGAAACCTCGCGTGCTCTGCATTTCCACTAACGCACTCGGCTGCATGCATTATTTGTATAATAAACTAACCTATATTCATAATATTCTATAACGTTAGACCTAATCTAATTACACCTTTACCATTCCCAAGGCCAAAAATGAATTTGCACATATTCTAATTTCTAGTCAGACTAGTGTCCTTTTCAATTACCTAGCTCAAGAACATCAATACCAATTATGAAACACCGAGCACACGAACAATTTCTCTCCCAGGCCAGACCCACTCATCCTACGAACGAGATTGGCCAGATCATCTGGTCAATGACTGCATCATGCAGTCCCACGGCCATAACAAGAATTCATCAAAAAAATATTGTGAAAAGACGGAAGAGGGGTCCGTAACGTTGGGGAAGTACAATAAGAAACAAGATGGCGGCGTAAACATCGGGCAAGTATCTTCCGTCTTTTCACAATATTTTTTCATTTTTTTTAAATAATGAATTCTTGTTTAAAAATAACAACGAGAGCGTAGAAATGTCGGAAATGAAGTTTTATCCCATGTAGGCCCTACATGATTTAGAGCTAGTAGATCTTTTAGAAGGAAAGTAGAAATCTCGGGGGCGAAAGTTTCAGGGTTTTTTGCGGTAGGCCTACACGCAGATTAATACTAATAGGGAGGACTCCCTGGCTTCGTTTAGAGTAGGCCCTGGCCTAAGCCTACGTTAGTAAATGATTTTTACTCTCAAGAAGCCGCCTGGCTAATCGTGACACAGAATCCTGACATCGAGGCACAAACTGGACCCTCAAAAAAGGATAAGTTCTGTATAGGCCTAGTTCGTTCTTTTTCTTTCAAAATTGTAAACAAAAGGGCCGAACGATACCGAGAACAAACGCGACAATGAATAGTGATAGTCATATGAAAGAGGCCTAACTTTTCCTTTTTTTGAGGGTCCAGTTTCAGTTTGTGCCTCGATGACGTCGATGTCACTTAGTCAGGATTCTGTCACGATAGACCTTCAATCATCCATATAATCCAGGTAATTCATTTTTCCCCTTTCATTTAGAATGTTATTGCAACCCCATTCTACCCCATTTTGGAGAGTACCCATGACATGTATGATGTAGTAATATTAATTACACGAACGAGTCCTGAGCTCCGGCCCGCGAAGCCCTAATTTTTTAAAAACTTATTTTTCTATTGAAAATTATCACAAAATTCACCAAAAGTGTGCACGAAAGCCTTCGTATTTCACTTTTAAAACTCCAAAAAGTGCCCAAATGACAAGCTTGGTCGCTTCGCTGTGTCGCTTTCAACTTGAGAAAGTTTACGCGCGTCCTGCTCCCCCCACCCCCCCCCCCCCGGAAAAAATTCTGCGTAAGGCCATGATGATAATGAGATAAAAATAATGAAAATGAAATTTCGATTCAAACTCCGTGCGATGAAGTTGATTACACTGGCAACGGAAAAATGCTAGTTTG
>NW_026974441.1:0-22617 GCF_037042905.1 Lytechinus pictus | reverse complement strand
TTTTGAAGAAATCAATTTGGTCATATTTTGGAAAATTTGAACCAGTCGCGGGTAGGGCGAAAAATAAAAACTCATCGGATCTGCTTTATCTTCTGAATATTGATGCCTTTGGATGTTAGAAGATCCCACAGAGCGGAGACGGCTGAATTGGGGGGGGTCTCGGGGGCTATTTTGAAGAAATCAATTTGGTCATATTTTGGAAAATTTGAACCAGTCGCGGGTAGGGCGAAAAATAAAAACTCATCGGATCTGCTTTATCTTCTGAATATTGATGCCTTTGGATGTTAGAAGATCCCACAGAGCGGAGACGGCTGAATTGGGGGGGGTCTCGGGGGCTATTTTGAAGAAATCAATTTGGTCATATTTTGGAAAATTTGAACCAGTCGCGGGTAGGGCGAAAAATAAAAACTCATCGGATCTGCTTTATCTTCTGAATATTGATGCCTTTGGATGTTAGAAGATCCCACAGAGCGGAGACGGCTGAATTGGGGGGGGTCTCGGGGGCTATTTTGAAGAAATCAATTTGGTCATATTTTGGAAAATTTGAACCAGTCGCGGGTAGGGCGAAAAATAAAAACTCATCGGATCTGCTTTATCTTCTGAATATTGATGCCTTTGGATGTTAGAAGATCCCACAGAGCGGAGACGGCTGAATTGGGGGGGGTCTCGGGGGCTATTTTGAAGAAATCAATTTGGTCATATTTTGGAAAATTTGAACCAGTCGCGGGTAGGGCGAAAAATAAAAACTCATCGGATCTGCTTTATCTTCTGAATATTGATGCCTTTGGATGTTAGAAGATCCCACAGAGCGGAGACGGCTGAATTGGGGGGGGTCTCGGGGGCTATTTTGAAGAAATCAATTTGGTCATATTTTGGAAAATTTGAACCAGTCGCGGGTAGGGCGAAAAATAAAAACTCATCGGATCTGCTTTATCTTCTGAATATTGATGCCTTTGGATGTTAGAAGATCCCACAGAGCGGAGACGGCTGAATTGGGGGGGGTCTCGGGGGCTATTTTGAAGAAATCAATTTGGTCATATTTTGGAAAATTTGAACCAGTCGCGGGTAGGGCGAAAAATAAAAACTCATCGGATCTGCTTTATCTTCTGAATATTGATGCCTTTGGATGTTAGAAGATCCCACAGAGCGGAGACGGCTGAATTGGGGGGGGTCTCGGGGGCTATTTTGAAGAAATCAATTTGGTCATATTTTGGAAAATTTGAACCAGTCGCGGGTAGGGCGAAAAATAAAAACTCATCGGATCTGCTTTATCTTCTGAATATTGATGCCTTTGGATGTTAGAAGATCCCACAGAGCGGAGACGGCTGAATTGGGGGGGGTCTCGGGGGCTATTTTGAAGAAATCAATTTGGTCATATTTTGGAAAATTTGAACCAGTCGCGGGTAGGGCGAAAAATAAAAACTCATCGGATCTGCTTTATCTTCTGAATATTGATGCCTTTGGATGTTAGAAGATCCCACAGAGCGGAGACGGCTGAATTGGGGGGGGTCTCGGGGGCTATTTTGAAGAAATCAATTTGGTCATATTTTGGAAAATTTGAACCGTCGCGGGTAGGGCGAAAAATAAAAACTCATCGGATCTGCTTTATCTTCTGAATATTGATGCCTTTGGATGTTAGAAGATCCCACAGAGCGGAGACGGCTGAATTGGGGGGGGTCTCGGGGGCTATTTTGAAGAAATCAATTTGGTCATATTTTGGAAAATTTGAACCAGTCGCGGGTAGGGCGAAAAATAAAAACTCATCGGATCTGCTTTATCTTCTGAATATTGATGCCTTTGGATGTTAGAAGATCCCACAGAGCGGAGACGGCTGAATTGGGGGGGGTCTCGGGGGCTATTTTGAAGAAATCAATTTGGTCATATTTTGGAAAATTTGAACCAGTCGCGGGTAGGGCGAAAAATAAAAACTCATCGGATCTGCTTTATCTTCTGAATATTGATGCCTTTGGATGTTAGAAGATCCCACAGAGCGGAGACGGCTGAATTGGGGGGGGTCTCGGGGGCTATTTTGAAGAAATCAATTTGGTCATATTTTGGAAAATTTGAACCAGTCGCGGGTAGGGCGAAAAATAAAAACTCATCGGATCTGCTTTATCTTCTGAATATTGATGCCTTTGGATGTTAGAAGATCCCACAGAGCGGAGACGGCTGAATTGGGGGGGGTCTCGGGGGCTATTTTGAAGAAATCAATTTGGTCATATTTTGGAAAATTTGAACCAGTCGCGGGTAGGGCGAAAAATAAAAACTCATCGGATCTGCTTTATCTTCTGAATATTGATGCCTTTGGATGTTAGAAGATCCCACAGAGCGGAGACGGCTGAATTGGGGGGGGTCTCGGGGGCTATTTTGAAGAAATCAATTTGGTCATATTTTGGAAAATTTGAACCAGTCGCGGGTAGGGCGAAAAATAAAAACTCATCGGATCTGCTTTATCTTCTGAATATTGATGCCTTTGGATGTTAGAAGATCCCACAGAGCGGAGACGGCTGAATTGGGGGGGGTCTCGGGGGCTATTTTGAAGAAATCAATTTGGTCATATTTTGGAAAATTTGAACCAGTCGCGGGTAGGGCGAAAAATAAAAACTCATCGGATCTGCTTTATCTTCTGAATATTGATGCCTTTGGATGTTAGAAGATCCCACAGAGCGGAGACGGCTGAATTGGGGGGGGTCTCGGGGGCTATTTTGAAGAAATCAATTTGGTCATATTTTGGAAAATTTGAACCAGTCGCGGGTAGGGCGAAAAATAAAAACTCATCGGATCTGCTTTATCTTCTGAATATTGATGCCTTTGGATGTTAGAAGATCCCACAGAGCGGAGACGGCTGAATTGGGGGGGGTCTCGGGGGCTATTTTGAAGAAATCAATTTGGTCATATTTTGGAAAATTTGAACCAGTCGCGGGTAGGGCGAAAAATAAAAACTCATCGGATCTGCTTTATCTTCTGAATATTGATGCCTTTGGATGTTAGAAGATCCCACAGAGCGGAGACGGCTGAATTGGGGGGGGTCTCGGGGGCTATTTTGAAGAAATCAATTTGGTCATATTTTGGAAAATTTGAACCAGTCGCGGGTAGGGCGAAAAATAAAAACTCATCGGATCTGCTTTATCTTCTGAATATTGATGCCTTTGGATGTTAGAAGATCCCACAGAGCGGAGACGGCTGAATTGGGGGGGGTCTCGGGGGCTATTTTGAAGAAATCAATTTGGTCATATTTTGGAAAATTTGAACCAGTCGCGGGTAGGGCGAAAAATAAAAACTCATCGGATCTGCTTTATCTTCTGAATATTGATGCCTTTGGATGTTAGAAGATCCCACAGAGCGGAGACGGCTGAATTGGGGGGGGTCTCGGGGGCTATTTTGAAGAAATCAATTTGGTCATATTTTGGAAAATTTGAACCAGTCGCGGGTAGGGCGAAAAATAAAAACTCATCGGATCTGCTTTATCTTCTGAATATTGATGCCTTTGGATGTTAGAAGATCCCACAGAGCGGAGACGGCTGAATTGGGGGGGGTCTCGGGGGCTATTTTGAAGAAATCAATTTGGTCATATTTTGGAAAATTTGAACCAGTCGCGGGTAGGGCGAAAAATAAAAACTCATCGGATCTGCTTTATCTTCTGAATATTGATGCCTTTGGATGTTAGAAGATCCCACAGAGCGGAGACGGCTGAATTGGGGGGGGTCTCGGGGGCTATTTTGAAGAAATCAATTTGGTCATATTTTGGAAAATTTGAACCAGTCGCGGGTAGGGCGAAAAATAAAAACTCATCGGATCTGCTTTATCTTCTGAATATTGATGCCTTTGGATGTTAGAAGATCCCACAGAGCGGAGACGGCTGAATTGGGGGGGGTCTCGGGGGCTATTTTGAAGAAATCAATTTGGTCATATTTTGGAAAATTTGAACCAGTCGCGGGTAGGGCGAAAAATAAAAACTCATCGGATCTGCTTTATCTTCTGAATATTGATGCCTTTGGATGTTAGAAGATCCCACAGAGCGGAGACGGCTGAATTGGGGGGGGTCTCGGGGGCTATTTTGAAGAAATCAATTTGGTCATATTTTGGAAAATTTGAACCAGTCGCGGGTAGGGCGAAAAATAAAAACTCATCGGATCTGCTTTATCTTCTGAATATTGATGCCTTTGGATGTTAGAAGATCCCACAGAGCGGAGACGGCTGAATTGGGGGGGGTCTCGGGGGCTATTTTGAAGAAATCAATTTGGTCATATTTTGGAAAATTTGAACCAGTCGCGGGTAGGGCGAAAAATAAAAACTCATCGGATCTGCTTTATCTTCTGAATATTGATGCCTTTGGATGTTAGAAGATCCCACAGAGCGGAGACGGCTGAATTGGGGGGGGTCTCGGGGGCTATTTTGAAGAAATCAATTTGGTCATATTTTGGAAAATTTGAACCAGTCGCGGGTAGGGCGAAAAATAAAAACTCATCGGATCTGCTTTATCTTCTGAATATTGATGCCTTTGGATGTTAGAAGATCCCACAGAGCGGAGACGGCTGAATTGGGGGGGGTCTCGGGGGCTATTTTGAAGAAATCAATTTGGTCATATTTTGGAAAATTTGAACCAGTCGCGGGTAGGGCGAAAAATAAAAACTCATCGGATCTGCTTTATCTTCTGAATATTGATGCCTTTGGATGTTAGAAGATCCCACAGAGCGGAGACGGCTGAATTGGGGGGGGTCTCGGGGGCTATTTTGAAGAAATCAATTTGGTCATATTTTGGAAAATTTGAACCAGTCGCGGGTAGGGCGAAAAATAAAAACTCATCGGATCTGCTTTATCTTCTGAATATTGATGCCTTTGGATGTTAGAAGATCCCACAGAGCGGAGACGGCTGAATTGGGGGGGGTCTCGGGGGCTATTTTGAAGAAATCAATTTGGTCATATTTTGGAAAATTTGAACCAGTCGCGGGTAGGGCGAAAAATAAAAACTCATCGGATCTGCTTTATCTTCTGAATATTGATGCCTTTGGATGTTAGAAGATCCCACAGAGCGGAGACGGCTGAATTGGGGGGGGTCTCGGGGGCTATTTTGAAGAAATCAATTTGGTCATATTTTGGAAAATTTGAACCAGTCGCGGGTAGGGCGAAAAATAAAAACTCATCGGATCTGCTTTATCTTCTGAATATTGATGCCTTTGGATGTTAGAAGATCCCACAGAGCGGAGACGGCTGAATTGGGGGGGGTCTCGGGGGCTATTTTGAAGAAATCAATTTGGTCATATTTTGGAAAATTTGAACCAGTCGCGGGTAGGGCGAAAAATAAAAACTCATCGGATCTGCTTTATCTTCTGAATATTGATGCCTTTGGATGTTAGAAGATCCCACAGAGCGGAGACGGCTGAATTGGGGGGGGTCTCGGGGGCTATTTTGAAGAAATCAATTTGGTCATATTTTGGAAAATTTGAACCAGTCGCGGGTAGGGCGAAAAATAAAAACTCATCGGATCTGCTTTATCTTCTGAATATTGATGCCTTTGGATGTTAGAAGATCCCACAGAGCGGAGACGGCTGAATTGGGGGGGGTCTCGGGGGCTATTTTGAAGAAATCAATTTGGTCATATTTTGGAAAATTTGAACCAGTCGCGGGTAGGGCGAAAAATAAAAACTCATCGGATCTGCTTTATCTTCTGAATATTGATGCCTTTGGATGTTAGAAGATCCCACAGAGCGGAGACGGCTGAATTGGGGGGGGTCTCGGGGGCTATTTTGAAGAAATCAATTTGGTCATATTTTGGAAAATTTGAACCAGTCGCGGGTAGGGCGAAAAATAAAAACTCATCGGATCTGCTTTATCTTCTGAATATTGATGCCTTTGGATGTTAGAAGATCCCACAGAGCGGAGACGGCTGAATTGGGGGGGGTCTCGGGGGCTATTTTGAAGAAATCAATTTGGTCATATTTTGGAAAATTTGAACCAGTCGCGGGTAGGGCGAAAAATAAAAACTCATCGGATCTGCTTTATCTTCTGAATATTGATGCCTTTGGATGTTAGAAGATCCCACAGAGCGGAGACGGCTGAATTGGGGGGGGTCTCGGGGGCTATTTTGAAGAAATCAATTTGGTCATATTTTGGAAAATTTGAACCAGTCGCGGGTAGGGCGAAAAATAAAAACTCATCGGATCTGCTTTATCTTCTGAATATTGATGCCTTTGGATGTTAGAAGATCCCACAGAGCGGAGACGGCTGAATTGGGGGGGGTCTCGGGGGCTATTTTGAAGAAATCAATTTGGTCATATTTTGGAAAATTTGAACCAGTCGCGGGTAGGGCGAAAAATAAAAACTCATCGGATCTGCTTTATCTTCTGAATATTGATGCCTTTGGATGTTAGAAGATCCCACAGAGCGGAGACGGCTGAATTGGGGGGGGTCTCGGGGGCTATTTTGAAGAAATCAATTTGGTCATATTTTGGAAAATTTGAACCAGTCGCGGGTAGGGCGAAAAATAAAAACTCATCGGATCTGCTTTATCTTCTGAATATTGATGCCTTTGGATGTTAGAAGATCCCACAGAGCGGAGACGGCTGAATTGGGGGGGGTCTCGGGGGCTATTTTGAAGAAATCAATTTGGTCATATTTTGGAAAATTTGAACCAGTCGCGGGTAGGGCGAAAAATAAAAACTCATCGGATCTGCTTTATCTTCTGAATATTGATGCCTTTGGATGTTAGAAGATCCCACAGAGCGGAGACGGCTGAATTGGGGGGGGTCTCGGGGGCTATTTTGAAGAAATCAATTTGGTCATATTTTGGAAAATTTGAACCAGTCGCGGGTAGGGCGAAAAATAAAAACTCATCGGATCTGCTTTATCTTCTGAATATTGATGCCTTTGGATGTTAGAAGATCCCACAGAGCGGAGACGGCTGAATTGGGGGGGGTCTCGGGGGCTATTTTGAAGAAATCAATTTGGTCATATTTTGGAAAATTTGAACCAGTCGCGGGTAGGGCGAAAAATAAAAACTCATCGGATCTGCTTTATCTTCTGAATATTGATGCCTTTGGATGTTAGAAGATCCCACAGAGCGGAGACGGCTGAATTGGGGGGGGTCTCGGGGGCTATTTTGAAGAAATCAATTTGGTCATATTTTGGAAAATTTGAACCAGTCGCGGGTAGGGCGAAAAATAAAAACTCATCGGATCTGCTTTATCTTCTGAATATTGATGCCTTTGGATGTTAGAAGATCCCACAGAGCGGAGACGGCTGAATTGGGGGGGGTCTCGGGGGCTATTTTGAAGAAATCAATTTGGTCATATTTTGGAAAATTTGAACCAGTCGCGGGTAGGGCGAAAAATAAAAACTCATCGGATCTGCTTTATCTTCTGAATATTGATGCCTTTGGATGTTAGAAGATCCCACAGAGCGGAGACGGCTGAATTGGGGGGGGTCTCGGGGGCTATTTTGAAGAAATCAATTTGGTCATATTTTGGAAAATTTGAACCAGTCGCGGGTAGGGCGAAAAATAAAAACTCATCGGATCTGCTTTATCTTCTGAATATTGATGCCTTTGGATGTTAGAAGATCCCACAGAGCGGAGACGGCTGAATTGGGGGGGGTCTCGGGGGCTATTTTGAAGAAATCAATTTGGTCATATTTTGGAAAATTTGAACCAGTCGCGGGTAGGGCGAAAAATAAAAACTCATCGGATCTGCTTTATCTTCTGAATATTGATGCCTTTGGATGTTAGAAGATCCCACAGAGCGGAGACGGCTGAATTGGGGGGGGTCTCGGGGGCTATTTTGAAGAAATCAATTTGGTCATATTTTGGAAAATTTGAACCAGTCGCGGGTAGGGCGAAAAATAAAAACTCATCGGATCTGCTTTATCTTCTGAATATTGATGCCTTTGGATGTTAGAAGATCCCACAGAGCGGAGACGGCTGAATTGGGGGGGGTCTCGGGGGCTATTTTGAAGAAATCAATTTGGTCATATTTTGGAAAATTTGAACCAGTCGCGGGTAGGGCGAAAAATAAAAACTCATCGGATCTGCTTTATCTTCTGAATATTGATGCCTTTGGATGTTAGAAGATCCCACAGAGCGGAGACGGCTGAATTGGGGGGGGTCTCGGGGGCTATTTTGAAGAAATCAATTTGGTCATATTTTGGAAAATTTGAACCAGTCGCGGGTAGGGCGAAAAATAAAAACTCATCGGATCTGCTTTATCTTCTGAATATTGATGCCTTTGGATGTTAGAAGATCCCACAGAGCGGAGACGGCTGAATTGGGGGGGGTCTCGGGGGCTATTTTGAAGAAATCAATTTGGTCATATTTTGGAAAATTTGAACCAGTCGCGGGTAGGGCGAAAAATAAAAACTCATCGGATCTGCTTTATCTTCTGAATATTGATGCCTTTGGATGTTAGAAGATCCCACAGAGCGGAGACGGCTGAATTGGGGGGGGTCTCGGGGGCTATTTTGAAGAAATCAATTTGGTCATATTTTGGAAAATTTGAACCAGTCGCGGGTAGGGCGAAAAATAAAAACTCATCGGATCTGCTTTATCTTCTGAATATTGATGCCTTTGGATGTTAGAAGATCCCACAGAGCGGAGACGGCTGAATTGGGGGGGGTCTCGGGGGCTATTTTGAAGAAATCAATTTGGTCATATTTTGGAAAATTTGAACCAGTCGCGGGTAGGGCGAAAAATAAAAACTCATCGGATCTGCTTTATCTTCTGAATATTGATGCCTTTGGATGTTAGAAGATCCCACAGAGCGGAGACGGCTGAATTGGGGGGGGTCTCGGGGGCTATTTTGAAGAAATCAATTTGGTCATATTTTGGAAAATTTGAACCAGTCGCGGGTAGGGCGAAAAATAAAAACTCATCGGATCTGCTTTATCTTCTGAATATTGATGCCTTTGGATGTTAGAAGATCCCACAGAGCGGAGACGGCTGAATTGGGGGGGGTCTCGGGGGCTATTTTGAAGAAATCAATTTGGTCATATTTTGGAAAATTTGAACCAGTCGCGGGTAGGGCGAAAAATAAAAACTCATCGGATCTGCTTTATCTTCTGAATATTGATGCCTTTGGATGTTAGAAGATCCCACAGAGCGGAGACGGCTGAATTGGGGGGGGTCTCGGGGGCTATTTTGAAGAAATCAATTTGGTCATATTTTGGAAAATTTGAACCAGTCGCGGGTAGGGCGAAAAATAAAAACTCATCGGATCTGCTTTATCTTCTGAATATTGATGCCTTTGGATGTTAGAAGATCCCACAGAGCGGAGACGGCTGAATTGGGGGGGGTCTCGGGGGCTATTTTGAAGAAATCAATTTGGTCATATTTTGGAAAATTTGAACCAGTCGCGGGTAGGGCGAAAAATAAAAACTCATCGGATCTGCTTTATCTTCTGAATATTGATGCCTTTGGATGTTAGAAGATCCCACAGAGCGGAGACGGCTGAATTGGGGGGGGTCTCGGGGGCTATTTTGAAGAAATCAATTTGGTCATATTTTGGAAAATTTGAACCAGTCGCGGGTAGGGCGAAAAATAAAAACTCATCGGATCTGCTTTATCTTCTGAATATTGATGCCTTTGGATGTTAGAAGATCCCACAGAGCGGAGACGGCTGAATTGGGGGGGGTCTCGGGGGCTATTTTGAAGAAATCAATTTGGTCATATTTTGGAAAATTTGAACCAGTCGCGGGTAGGGCGAAAAATAAAAACTCATCGGATCTGCTTTATCTTCTGAATATTGATGCCTTTGGATGTTAGAAGATCCCACAGAGCGGAGACGGCTGAATTGGGGGGGGTCTCGGGGGCTATTTTGAAGAAATCAATTTGGTCATATTTTGGAAAATTTGAACCAGTCGCGGGTAGGGCGAAAAATAAAAACTCATCGGATCTGCTTTATCTTCTGAATATTGATGCCTTTGGATGTTAGAAGATCCCACAGAGCGGAGACGGCTGAATTGGGGGGGGTCTCGGGGGCTATTTTGAAGAAATCAATTTGGTCATATTTTGGAAAATTTGAACCAGTCGCGGGTAGGGCGAAAAATAAAAACTCATCGGATCTGCTTTATCTTCTGAATATTGATGCCTTTGGATGTTAGAAGATCCCACAGAGCGGAGACGGCTGAATTGGGGGGGGTCTCGGGGGCTATTTTGAAGAAATCAATTTGGTCATATTTTGGAAAATTTGAACCAGTCGCGGGTAGGGCGAAAAATAAAAACTCATCGGATCTGCTTTATCTTCTGAATATTGATGCCTTTGGATGTTAGAAGATCCCACAGAGCGGAGACGGCTGAATTGGGGGGGGTCTCGGGGGCTATTTTGAAGAAATCAATTTGGTCATATTTTGGAAAATTTGAACCAGTCGCGGGTAGGGCGAAAAATAAAAACTCATCGGATCTGCTTTATCTTCTGAATATTGATGCCTTTGGATGTTAGAAGATCCCACAGAGCGGAGACGGCTGAATTGGGGGGGGTCTCGGGGGCTATTTTGAAGAAATCAATTTGGTCATATTTTGGAAAATTTGAACCAGTCGCGGGTAGGGCGAAAAATAAAAACTCATCGGATCTGCTTTATCTTCTGAATATTGATGCCTTTGGATGTTAGAAGATCCCACAGAGCGGAGACGGCTGAATTGGGGGGGGTCTCGGGGGCTATTTTGAAGAAATCAATTTGGTCATATTTTGGAAAATTTGAACCAGTCGCGGGTAGGGCGAAAAATAAAAACTCATCGGATCTGCTTTATCTTCTGAATATTGATGCCTTTGGATGTTAGAAGATCCCACAGAGCGGAGACGGCTGAATTGGGGGGGGTCTCGGGGGCTATTTTGAAGAAATCAATTTGGTCATATTTTGGAAAATTTGAACCAGTCGCGGGTAGGGCGAAAAATAAAAACTCATCGGATCTGCTTTATCTTCTGAATATTGATGCCTTTGGATGTTAGAAGATCCCACAGAGCGGAGACGGCTGAATTGGGGGGGGTCTCGGGGGCTATTTTGAAGAAATCAATTTGGTCATATTTTGGAAAATTTGAACCAGTCGCGGGTAGGGCGAAAAATAAAAACTCATCGGATCTGCTTTATCTTCTGAATATTGATGCCTTTGGATGTTAGAAGATCCCACAGAGCGGAGACGGCTGAATTGGGGGGGGTCTCGGGGGCTATTTTGAAGAAATCAATTTGGTCATATTTTGGAAAATTTGAACCAGTCGCGGGTAGGGCGAAAAATAAAAACTCATCGGATCTGCTTTATCTTCTGAATATTGATGCCTTTGGATGTTAGAAGATCCCACAGAGCGGAGACGGCTGAATTGGGGGGGGTCTCGGGGGCTATTTTGAAGAAATCAATTTGGTCATATTTTGGAAAATTTGAACCAGTCGCGGGTAGGGCGAAAAATAAAAACTCATCGGATCTGCTTTATCTTCTGAATATTGATGCCTTTGGATGTTAGAAGATCCCACAGAGCGGAGACGGCTGAATTGGGGGGGGTCTCGGGGGCTATTTTGAAGAAATCAATTTGGTCATATTTTGGAAAATTTGAACCAGTCGCGGGTAGGGCGAAAAATAAAAACTCATCGGATCTGCTTTATCTTCTGAATATTGATGCCTTTGGATGTTAGAAGATCCCACAGAGCGGAGACGGCTGAATTGGGGGGGGTCTCGGGGGCTATTTTGAAGAAATCAATTTGGTCATATTTTGGAAAATTTGAACCAGTCGCGGGTAGGGCGAAAAATAAAAAAAACTCATCGGATCTGCTTTATCTTCTGAATATTGATGCCTTTGGATGTTAGAAGATCCCACAGAGCGGAGACGGCTGAATTGGGGGGGGTCTCGGGGGCTATTTTGAAGAAATCAATTTGGTCATATTTTGGAAAATTTGAACCAGTCGCGGGTAGGGCGAAAAATAAAAACTCATCGGATCTGCTTTATCTTCTGAATATTGATGCCTTTGGATGTTAGAAGATCCCACAGAGCGGAGACGGCTGAATTGGGGGGGGTCTCGGGGGCTATTTTGAAGAAATCAATTTGGTCATATTTTGGAAAATTTGAACCAGTCGCGGGTAGGGCGAAAAATAAAAACTCATCGGATCTGCTTTATCTTCTGAATATTGATGCCTTTGGATGTTAGAAGATCCCACAGAGCGGAGACGGCTGAATTGGGGGGGGTCTCGGGGGCTATTTTGAAGAAATCAATTTGGTCATATTTTGGAAAATTTGAACCAGTCGCGGGTAGGGCGAAAAATAAAAACTCATCGGATCTGCTTTATCTTCTGAATATTGATGCCTTTGGATGTTAGAAGATCCCACAGAGAGACGGCTGAATTGGGGGGGGTCTCGGGGGCTATTTTGAAGAAATCAATTTGGTCATATTTTGGAAAATTTGAACCAGTCGCGGGTAGGGCGAAAAATAAAAACTCATCGGATCTGCTTTATCTTCTGAATATTGATGCCTTTGGATGTTAGAAGATCCCACAGAGCGGAGACGGCTGAATTGGGGGGGGTCTCGGGGGCTATTTTGAAGAAATCAATTTGGTCATATTTTGGAAAATTTGAACCAGTCGCGGGTAGGGCGAAAAATAAAAACTCATCGGATCTGCTTTATCTTCTGAATATTGATGCCTTTGGATGTTAGAAGATCCCACAGAGCGGAGACGGCTGAATTGGGGGGGGTCTCGGGGGCTATTTTGAAGAAATCAATTTGGTCATATTTTGGAAAATTTGAACCAGTCGCGGGTAGGGCGAAAAATAAAAACTCATCGGATCTGCTTTATCTTCTGAATATTGATGCCTTTGGATGTTAGAAGATCCCACAGAGCGGAGACGGCTGAATTGGGGGGGGTCTCGGGGGCGCTATTTTGAAGAAATCAATTTGGTCATATTTTGGAAAATTTGAACCAGTCGCGGGTAGGGCGAAAAATAAAAACTCATCGGATCTGCTTTATCTTCTGAATATTGATGCCTTTGGATGTTAGAAGATCCCACAGAGCGGAGACGGCTGAATTGGGGGGGGTCTCGGGGGCTATTTTGAAGAAATCAATTTGGTCATATTTTGGAAAATTTGAACCAGTCGCGGGTAGGGCGAAAAATAAAAACTCATCGGATCTGCTTTATCTTCTGAATATTGATGCCTTTGGATGTTAGAAGATCCCACAGAGCGGAGACGGCTGAATTGGGGGGGGTCTCGGGGGCTATTTTGAAGAAATCAATTTGGTCATATTTTGGAAAATTTGAACCAGTCGCGGGTAGGGCGAAAAATAAAAACTCATCGGATCTGCTTTATCTTCTGAATATTGATGCCTTTGGATGTTAGAAGATCCCACAGAGCGGAGACGGCTGAATTGGGGGGGGTCTCGGGGGCTATTTTGAAGAAATCAATTTGGTCATATTTTGGAAAATTTGAACCAGTCGCGGGTAGGGCGAAAAATAAAAACTCATCGGATCTGCTTTATCTTCTGAATATTGATGCCTTTGGATGTTAGAAGATCCCACAGAGCGGAGACGGCTGAATTGGGGGGGGTCTCGGGGGCTATTTTGAAGAAATCAATTTGGTCATATTTTGGAAAATTTGAACCAGTCGCGGGTAGGGCGAAAAATAAAAACTCATCGGATCTGCTTTATCTTCTGAATATTGATGCCTTTGGATGTTAGAAGATCCCACAGAGCGGAGACGGCTGAATTGGGGGGGGTCTCGGGGGCTATTTTGAAGAAATCAATTTGGTCATATTTTGGAAAATTTGAACCAGTCGCGGGTAGGGCGAAAAATAAAAACTCATCGGATCTGCTTTATCTTCTGAATATTGATGCCTTTGGATGTTAGAAGATCCCACAGAGCGGAGACGGCTGAATTGGGGGGGGTCTCGGGGGCTATTTTGAAGAAATCAATTTGGTCATATTTTGGAAAATTTGAACCAGTCGCGGGTAGGGCGAAAAATAAAAACTCATCGGATCTGCTTTATCTTCTGAATATTGATGCCTTTGGATGTTAGAAGATCCCACAGAGCGGAGACGGCTGAATTGGGGGGGGTCTCGGGGGCTATTTTGAAGAAATCAATTTGGTCATATTTTGGAAAATTTGAACCAGTCGCGGGTAGGGCGAAAAATAAAAACTCATCGGATCTGCTTTATCTTCTGAATATTGATGCCTTTGGATGTTAGAAGATCCCACAGAGCGGAGACGGCTGAATTGGGGGGGGTCTCGGGGGCTATTTTGAAGAAATCAATTTGGTCATATTTTGGAAAATTTGAACCAGTCGCGGGTAGGGCGAAAAATAAAAACTCATCGGATCTGCTTTATCTTCTGAATATTGATGCCTTTGGATGTTAGAAGATCCCACAGAGCGGAGACGGCTGAATTGGGGGGGGTCTCGGGGGCTATTTTGAAGAAATCAATTTGGTCATATTTTGGAAAATTTGAACCAGTCGCGGGTAGGGCGAAAAATAAAAACTCATCGGATCTGCTTTATCTTCTGAATATTGATGCCTTTGGATGTTAGAAGATCCCACAGAGCGGAGACGGCTGAATTGGGGGGGGTCTCGGGGGCTATTTTGAAGAAATCAATTTGGTCATATTTTGGAAAATTTGAACCAGTCGCGGGTAGGGCGAAAAATAAAAACTCATCGGATCTGCTTTATCTTCTGAATATTGATGCCTTTGGATGTTAGAAGATCCCACAGAGCGGAGACGGCTGAATTGGGGGGGGTCTCGGGGGCTATTTTGAAGAAATCAATTTGGTCATATTTTGGAAAATTTGAACCAGTCGCGGGTAGGGCGAAAAATAAAAACTCATCGGATCTGCTTTATCTTCTGAATATTGATGCCTTTGGATGTTAGAAGATCCCACAGAGCGGAGACGGCTGAATTGGGGGGGGTCTCGGGGGCTATTTTGAAGAAATCAATTTGGTCATATTTTGGAAAATTTGAACCAGTCGCGGGTAGGGCGAAAAATAAAAACTCATCGGATCTGCTTTATCTTCTGAATATTGATGCCTTTGGATGTTAGAAGATCCCACAGAGCGGAGACGGCTGAATTGGGGGGGGTCTCGGGGGCTATTTTGAAGAAATCAATTTGGTCATATTTTGGAAAATTTGAACCAGTCGCGGGTAGGGCGAAAAATAAAAACTCATCGGATCTGCTTTATCTTCTGAATATTGATGCCTTTGGATGTTAGAAGATCCCACAGAGCGGAGACGGCTGAATTGGGGGGGGTCTCGGGGGCTATTTTGAAGAAATCAATTTGGTCATATTTTGGAAAATTTGAACCAGTCGCGGGTAGGGCGAAAAATAAAAACTCATCGGATCTGCTTTATCTTCTGAATATTGATGCCTTTGGATGTTAGAAGATCCCACAGAGCGGAGACGGCTGAATTGGGGGGGGTCTCGGGGGCTATTTTGAAGAAATCAATTTGGTCATATTTTGGAAAATTTGAACCAGTCGCGGGTAGGGCGAAAAATAAAAACTCATCGGATCTGCTTTATCTTCTGAATATTGATGCCTTTGGATGTTAGAAGATCCCACAGAGCGGAGACGGCTGAATTGGGGGGGGTCTCGGGGGCTATTTTGAAGAAATCAATTTGGTCATATTTTGGAAAATTTGAACCAGTCGCGGGTAGGGCGAAAAATAAAAACTCATCGGATCTGCTTTATCTTCTGAATATTGATGCCTTTGGATGTTAGAAGATCCCACAGAGCGGAGACGGCTGAATTGGGGGGGGTCTCGGGGGCTATTTTGAAGAAATCAATTTGGTCATATTTTGGAAAATTTGAACCAGTCGCGGGTAGGGCGAAAAATAAAAACTCATCGGATCTGCTTTATCTTCTGAATATTGATGCCTTTGGATGTTAGAAGATCCCACAGAGCGGAGACGGCTGAATTGGGGGGGGTCTCGGGGGCTATTTTGAAGAAATCAATTTGGTCATATTTTGGAAAATTTGAACCAGTCGCGGGTAGGGCGAAAAATAAAAACTCATCGGATCTGCTTTATCTTCTGAATATTGATGCCTTTGGATGTTAGAAGATCCCACAGAGCGGAGACGGCTGAATTGGGGGGGGTCTCGGGGGCTATTTTGAAGAAATCAATTTGGTCATATTTTGGAAAATTTGAACCAGTCGCGGGTAGGGCGAAAAATAAAAACTCATCGGATCTGCTTTATCTTCTGAATATTGATGCCTTTGGATGTTAGAAGATCCCACAGAGCGGAGACGGCTGAATTGGGGGGGGTCTCGGGGGCTATTTTGAAGAAATCAATTTGGTCATATTTTGGAAAATTTGAACCAGTCGCGGGTAGGGCGAAAAATAAAAACTCATCGGATCTGCTTTATCTTCTGAATATTGATGCCTTTGGATGTTAGAAGATCCCACAGAGCGGAGACGGCTGAATTGGGGGGGGTCTCGGGGGCTATTTTGAAGAAATCAATTTGGTCATATTTTGGAAAATTTGAACCAGTCGCGGGTAGGGCGAAAAATAAAAACTCATCGGATCTGCTTTATCTTCTGAATATTGATGCCTTTGGATGTTAGAAGATCCCACAGAGCGGAGACGGCTGAATTGGGGGGGGTCTCGGGGGCTATTTTGAAGAAATCAATTTGGTCATATTTTGGAAAATTTGAACCAGTCGCGGGTAGGGCGAAAAATAAAAACTCATCGGATCTGCTTTATCTTCTGAATATTGATGCCTTTGGATGTTAGAAGATCCCACAGAGCGGAGACGGCTGAATTGGGGGGGGTCTCGGGGGCTATTTTGAAGAAATCAATTTGGTCATATTTTGGAAAATTTGAACCAGTCGCGGGTAGGGCGAAAAATAAAAACTCATCGGATCTGCTTTATCTTCTGAATATTGATGCCTTTGGATGTTAGAAGATCCCACAGAGCGGAGACGGCTGAATTGGGGGGGGTCTCGGGGGCTATTTTGAAGAAATCAATTTGGTCATATTTTGGAAAATTTGAACCAGTCGCGGGTAGGGCGAAAAATAAAAACTCATCGGATCTGCTTTATCTTCTGAATATTGATGCCTTTGGATGTTAGAAGATCCCACAGAGCGGAGACGGCTGAATTGGGGGGGGTCTCGGGGGCTATTTTGAAGAAATCAATTTGGTCATATTTTGGAAAATTTGAACCAGTCGCGGGTAGGGCGAAAAATAAAAACTCATCGGATCTGCTTTATCTTCTGAATATTGATGCCTTTGGATGTTAGAAGATCCCACAGAGCGGAGACGGCTGAATTGGGGGGGGTCTCGGGGGCTATTTTGAAGAAATCAATTTGGTCATATTTTGGAAAATTTGAACCAGTCGCGGGTAGGGCGAAAAATAAAAACTCATCGGATCTGCTTTATCTTCTGAATATTGATGCCTTTGGATGTTAGAAGATCCCACAGAGCGGAGACGGCTGAATTGGGGGGGGTCTCGGGGGCTATTTTGAAGAAATCAATTTGGTCATATTTTGGAAAATTTGAACCAGTCGCGGGTAGGGCGAAAAATAAAAACTCATCGGATCTGCTTTATCTTCTGAATATTGATGCCTTTGGATGTTAGAAGATCCCACAGAGCGGAGACGGCTGAATTGGGGGGGGTCTCGGGGGCTATTTTGAAGAAATCAATTTGGTCATATTTTGGAAAATTTGAACCAGTCGCGGGTAGGGCGAAAAATAAAAACTCATCGGATCTGCTTTATCTTCTGAATATTGATGCCTTTGGATGTTAGAAGATCCCACAGAGCGGAGACGGCTGAATTGGGGGGGGTCTCGGGGGCTATTTTGAAGAAATCAATTTGGTCATATTTTGGAAAATTTGAACCAGTCGCGGGTAGGGCGAAAAATAAAAACTCATCGGATCTGCTTTATCTTCTGAATATTGATGCCTTTGGATGTTAGAAGATCCCACAGAGCGGAGACGGCTGAATTGGGGGGGGTCTCGGGGGCTATTTTGAAGAAATCAATTTGGTCATATTTTGGAAAATTTGAACCAGTCGCGGGTAGGGCGAAAAATAAAAACTCATCGGATCTGCTTTATCTTCTGAATATTGATGCCTTTGGATGTTAGAAGATCCCACAGAGCGGAGACGGCTGAATTGGGGGGGGTCTCGGGGGCTATTTTGAAGAAATCAATTTGGTCATATTTTGGAAAATTTGAACCAGTCGCGGGTAGGGCGAAAAATAAAAACTCATCGGATCTGCTTTATCTTCTGAATATTGATGCCTTTGGATGTTAGAAGATCCCACAGAGCGGAGACGGCTGAATTGGGGGGGGTCTCGGGGGCTATTTTGAAGAAATCAATTTGGTCATATTTTGGAAAATTTGAACCAGTCGCGGGTAGGGCGAAAAATAAAAACTCATCGGATCTGCTTTATCTTCTGAATATTGATGCCTTTGGATGTTAGAAGATCCCACAGAGCGGAGACGGCTGAATTGGGGGGGGTCTCGGGGGCTATTTTGAAGAAATCAATTTGGTCATATTTTGGAAAATTTGAACCAGTCGCGGGTAGGGCGAAAAATAAAAACTCATCGGATCTGCTTTATCTTCTGAATATTGATGCCTTTGGATGTTAGAAGATCCCACAGAGCGGAGACGGCTGAATTGGGGGGGGTCTCGGGGGCTATTTTGAAGAAATCAATTTGGTCATATTTTGGAAAATTTGAACCAGTCGCGGGTAGGGCGAAAAATAAAAACTCATCGGATCTGCTTTATCTTCTGAATATTGATGCCTTTGGATGTTAGAAGATCCCACAGAGCGGAGACGGCTGAATTGGGGGGGGTCTCGGGGGCTATTTTGAAGAAATCAATTTGGTCATATTTTGGAAAATTTGAACCAGTCGCGGGTAGGGCGAAAAATAAAAACTCATCGGATCTGCTTTATCTTCTGAATATTGATGCCTTTGGATGTTAGAAGATCCCACAGAGCGGAGACGGCTGAATTGGGGGGGGTCTCGGGGGCTATTTTGAAGAAATCAATTTGGTCATATTTTGGAAAATTTGAACCAGTCGCGGGTAGGGCGAAAAATAAAAACTCATCGGATCTGCTTTATCTTCTGAATATTGATGCCTTTGGATGTTAGAAGATCCCACAGAGCGGAGACGGCTGAATTGGGGGGGGTCTCGGGGGCTATTTTGAAGAAATCAATTTGGTCATATTTTGGAAAATTTGAACCAGTCGCGGGTAGGGCGAAAAATAAAAACTCATCGGATCTGCTTTATCTTCTGAATATTGATGCCTTTGGATGTTAGAAGATCCCACAGAGCGGAGACGGCTGAATTGGGGGGGGTCTCGGGGGCTATTTTGAAGAAATCAATTTGGTCATATTTTGGAAAATTTGAACCAGTCGCGGGTAGGGCGAAAAATAAAAACTCATCGGATCTGCTTTATCTTCTGAATATTGATGCCTTTGGATGTTAGAAGATCCCACAGAGCGGAGACGGCTGAATTGGGGGGGGTCTCGGGGGCTATTTTGAAGAAATCAATTTGGTCATATTTTGGAAAATTTGAACCAGTCGCGGGTAGGGCGAAAAATAAAAACTCATCGGATCTGCTTTATCTTCTGAATATTGATGCCTTTGGATGTTAGAAGATCCCACAGAGCGGAGACGGCTGAATTGGGGGGGGTCTCGGGGGCTATTTTGAAGAAATCAATTTGGTCATATTTTGGAAAATTTGAACCAGTCGCGGGTAGGGCGAAAAATAAAAACTCATCGGATCTGCTTTATCTTCTGAATATTGATGCCTTTGGATGTTAGAAGATCCCACAGAGCGGAGACGGCTGAATTGGGGGGGGTCTCGGGGGCTATTTTGAAGAAATCAATTTGGTCATATTTTGGAAAATTTGAACCAGTCGCGGGTAGGGCGAAAAATAAAAACTCATCGGATCTGCTTTATCTTCTGAATATTGATGCCTTTGGATGTTAGAAGATCCCACAGAGCGGAGACGGCTGAATTGGGGGGGGTCTCGGGGGCTATTTTGAAGAAATCAATTTGGTCATATTTTGGAAAATTTGAACCAGTCGCGGGTAGGGCGAAAAATAAAAACTCATCGGATCTGCTTTATCTTCTGAATATTGATGCCTTTGGATGTTAGAAGATCCCACAGAGCGGAGACGGCTGAATTGGGGGGGGTCTCGGGGGCTATTTTGAAGAAATCAATTTGGTCATATTTTGGAAAATTTGAACCAGTCGCGGGTAGGGCGAAAAATAAAAACTCATCGGATCTGCTTTATCTTCTGAATATTGATGCCTTTGGATGTTAGAAGATCCCACAGAGCGGAGACGGCTGAATTGGGGGGGGTCTCGGGGGCTATTTTGAAGAAATCAATTTGGTCATATTTTGGAAAATTTGAACCAGTCGCGGGTAGGGCGAAAAATAAAAACTCATCGGATCTGCTTTATCTTCTGAATATTGATGCCTTTGGATGTTAGAAGATCCCACAGAGCGGAGACGGCTGAATTGGGGGGGGTCTCGGGGGCTATTTTGAAGAAATCAATTTGGTCATATTTTGGAAAATTTGAACCAGTCGCGGGTAGGGCGAAAAATAAAAACTCATCGGATCTGCTTTATCTTCTGAATATTGATGCCTTTGGATGTTAGAAGATCCCACAGAGCGGAGACGGCTGAATTGGGGGGGGTCTCGGGGGCTATTTTGAAGAAATCAATTTGGTCATATTTTGGAAAATTTGAACCAGTCGCGGGTAGGGCGAAAAATAAAAACTCATCGGATCTGCTTTATCTTCTGAATATTGATGCCTTTGGATGTTAGAAGATCCCACAGAGCGGAGACGGCTGAATTGGGGGGGGTCTCGGGGGCTATTTTGAAGAAATCAATTTGGTCATATTTTGGAAAATTTGAACCAGTCGCGGGTAGGGCGAAAAATAAAAACTCATCGGATCTGCTTTATCTTCTGAATATTGATGCCTTTGGATGTTAGAAGATCCCACAGAGCGGAGACGGCTGAATTGGGGGGGGTCTCGGGGGCTATTTTGAAGAAATCAATTTGGTCATATTTTGGAAAATTTGAACCAGTCGCGGGTAGGGCGAAAAATAAAAACTCATCGGATCTGCTTTATCTTCTGAATATTGATGCCTTTGGATGTTAGAAGATCCCACAGAGCGGAGACGGCTGAATTGGGGGGGGTCTCGGGGGCTATTTTGAAGAAATCAATTTGGTCATATTTTGGAAAATTTGAACCAGTCGCGGGTAGGGCGAAAAATAAAAACTCATCGGATCTGCTTTATCTTCTGAATATTGATGCCTTTGGATGTTAGAAGATCCCACAGAGCGGAGACGGCTGAATTGGGGGGGGTCTCGGGGGCTATTTTGAAGAAATCAATTTGGTCATATTTTGGAAAATTTGAACCAGTCGCGGGTAGGGCGAAAAATAAAAACTCATCGGATCTGCTTTATCTTCTGAATATTGATGCCTTTGGATGTTAGAAGATCCCACAGAGCGGAGACGGCTGAATTGGGGGGGGTCTCGGGGGCTATTTTGAAGAAATCAATTTGGTCATATTTTGGAAAATTTGAACCAGTCGCGGGTAGGGCGAAAAATAAAAACTCATCGGATCTGCTTTATCTTCTGAATATTGATGCCTTTGGATGTTAGAAGATCCCACAGAGCGGAGACGGCTGAATTGGGGGGGGTCTCGGGGGCTATTTTGAAGAAATCAATTTGGTCATATTTTGGAAAATTTGAACCAGTCGCGGGTAGGGCGAAAAATAAAAACTCATCGGATCTGCTTTATCTTCTGAATATTGATGCCTTTGGATGTTAGAAGATCCCACAGAGCGGAGACGGCTGAATTGGGGGGGGTCTCGGGGGCTATTTTGAAGAAATCAATTTGGTCATATTTTGGAAAATTTGAACCAGTCGCGGGTAGGGCGAAAAATAAAAACTCATCGGATCTGCTTTATCTTCTGAATATTGATGCCTTTGGATGTTAGAAGATCCCACAGAGCGGAGACGGCTGAATTGGGGGGGGTCTCGGGGGCTATTTTGAAGAAATCAATTTGGTCATATTTTGGAAAATTTGAACCAGTCGCGGGTAGGGCGAAAAATAAAAACTCATCGGATCTGCTTTATCTTCTGAATATTGATGCCTTTGGATGTTAGAAGATCCCACAGAGCGGAGACGGCTGAATTGGGGGGGGTCTCGGGGGCTATTTTGAAGAAATCAATTTGGTCATATTTTGGAAAATTTGAACCAGTCGCGGGTAGGGCGAAAAATAAAAACTCATCGGATCTGCTTTATCTTCTGAATATTGATGCCTTTGGATGTTAGAAGATCCCACAGAGCGGAGACGGCTGAATTGGGGGGGGTCTCGGGGGCTATTTTGAAGAAATCAATTTGGTCATATTTTGGAAAATTTGAACCAGTCGCGGGTAGGGCGAAAAATAAAAACTCATCGGATCTGCTTTATCTTCTGAATATTGATGCCTTTGGATGTTAGAAGATCCCACAGAGCGGAGACGGCTGAATTGGGGGGGGTCTCGGGGGCTATTTTGAAGAAATCAATTTGGTCATATTTTGGAAAATTTGAACCAGTCGCGGGTAGGGCGAAAAATAAAAACTCATCGGATCTGCTTTATCTTCTGAATATTGATGCCTTTGGATGTTAGAAGATCCCACAGAGCGGAGA
>NW_026974440.1:0-22863 GCF_037042905.1 Lytechinus pictus | reverse complement strand
TCTCGGGGGCAATTTTGAAGAAATCAATTTGGTCATATTTTGGAAAATTTGGACCAGTCGCGGGTAGGGCGAAAAATAAAAATCATCGGATCTGCTTTATCTTCTGAATATTGATGCCTTTGGATGTTAGAAGATCCCACAGAGCGGAGACGGCTGAATTGGGGGGGGTCTCGGGGGCAATTTTGAAGAAATCAATTTGGTCATATTTTGGAAAATTTGGACCAGTCGCGGGTAGGGCGAAAAATAAAAACTCATCGGATCTGCTTTATCTTCTGAATATTGATGCCTTTGGATGTTAGAAGATCCCACAGAGCGGAGACGGCTGAATTGGGGGGGGTCTCGGGGGCAATTTTGAAGAAATCAATTTGGTCATATTTTGGAAAATTTGGACCAGTCGCGGGTAGGGCGAAAAATAAAAACTCATCGGATCTGCTTTATCTTCTGAATATTGATGCCTTTGGATGTTAGAAGATCCCACAGAGCGGAGACGGCTGAATTGGGGGGGGTCTCGGGGGCAATTTTGAAGAAATCAATTTGGTCATATTTTGGAAAATTTGGACCAGTCGCGGGTAGGGCGAAAAATAAAAACTCATCGGATCTGCTTTATCTTCTGAATATTGATGCCTTTGGATGTTAGAAGATCCCACAGAGCGGAGACGGCTGAATTGGGGGGGGTCTCGGGGGCAATTTTGAAGAAATCAATTTGGTCATATTTTGGAAAATTTGGACCAGTCGCGGGTAGGGCGAAAAATAAAAACTCATCGGATCTGCTTTATCTTCTGAATATTGATGCCTTTGGATGTTAGAAGATCCCACAGAGCGGAGACGGCTGAATTGGGGGGGGTCTCGGGGGCAATTTTGAAGAAATCAATTTGGTCATATTTTGGAAAATTTGGACCAGTCGCGGGTAGGGCGAAAAATAAAAACTCATCGGATCTGCTTTATCTTCTGAATATTGATGCCTTTGGATGTTAGAAGATCCCACAGAGCGGAGACGGCTGAATTGGGGGGGGTCTCGGGGGCAATTTTGAAGAAATCAATTTGGTCATATTTTGGAAAATTTGGACCAGTCGCGGGTAGGGCGAAAAATAAAAACTCATCGGATCTGCTTTATCTTCTGAATATTGATGCCTTTGGATGTTAGAAGATCCCACAGAGCGGAGACGGCTGAATTGGGGGGGGTCTCGGGGGCAATTTTGAAGAAATCAATTTGGTCATATTTTGGAAAATTTGGACCAGTCGCGGGTAGGGCGAAAAATAAAAACTCATCGGATCTGCTTTATCTTCTGAATATTGATGCCTTTGGATGTTAGAAGATCCCACAGAGCGGAGACGGCTGAATTGGGGGGGGTCTCGGGGGCAATTTTGAAGAAATCAATTTGGTCATATTTTGGAAAATTTGGACCAGTCGCGGGTAGGGCGAAAAATAAAAACTCATCGGATCTGCTTTATCTTCTGAATATTGATGCCTTTGGATGTTAGAAGATCCCACAGAGCGGAGACGGCTGAATTGGGGGGGGTCTCGGGGGCAATTTTGAAGAAATCAATTTGGTCATATTTTGGAAAATTTGGACCAGTCGCGGGTAGGGCGAAAAATAAAAACTCATCGGATCTGCTTTATCTTGATAATATTGATGCCTTTGGATGTTAGAAGATCCCACAGAGCGGAGACGGCTGAATTGGGGGGGGTCTCGGGGGCAATTTTGAAGAAATCAATTTGGTCATATTTTGGAAAATTTGGACCAGTCGCGGGTAGGGCGAAAAATAAAAACTCATCGGATCTGCTTTATCTTGATAATATTGATGCCTTTGGATGTTAGAAGATCCCACAGAGCGGAGACGGCTGAATTGGGGGGGGTCTCGGGGGCAATTTTGAAGAAATCAATTTGGTCATATTTTGGAAAATTTGGACCAGTCGCGGGTAGGGCGAAAAATAAAAACTCATCGGATCTGCTTTATCTTGATAATATTGATGCCTTTGGATGTTAGAAGATCCCACAGAGCGGAGACGGCTGAATTGGGGGGGGTCTCGGGGGCAATTTTGAAGAAATCAATTTGGTCATATTTTGGAAAATTTGGACCAGTCGCGGGTAGGGCGAAAAATAAAAACTCATCGGATCTGCTTTATCTTCTTAATATTGATGCCTTTGGATGTTAGAAGATCCCACAGAGCGGAGACGGCTGAATTGGGGGGGGTCTCGGGGGCAATTTTGAAGAAATCAATTTGGTCATATTTTGGAAAATTTGGACCAGTCGCGGGTAGGGCGAAAAATAAAAACTCATCGGATCTGCTTTATCTTCTTAATATTGATGCCTTTGGATGTTAGAAGATCCCACAGAGCGGAGACGGCTGAATTGGGGGGGGTCTCGGGGGCAATTTTGAAGAAATCAATTTGGTCATATTTTGGAAAATTTGGACCAGTCGCGGGTAGGGCGAAAAATAAAAACTCATCGGATCTGCTTTATCTTGATAATATTGATGCCTTTGGATGTTAGAAGATCCCACAGAGCGGAGACGGCTGAATTGGGGGGGGTCTCGGGGGCAATTTTGAAGAAATCAATTTGGTCATATTTTGGAAAATTTGGACCAGTCGCGGGTAGGGCGAAAAATAAAAACTCATCGGATCTGCTTTATCTTGATAATATTGATGCCTTTGGATGTTAGAAGATCCCACAGAGCGGAGACGGCTGAATTGGGGGGGGTCTCGGGGGCAATTTTGAAGAAATCAATTTGGTCATATTTTGGAAAATTTGGACCAGTCGCGGGTAGGGCGAAAAATAAAAACTCATCGGATCTGCTTTATCTTGATAATATTGATGCCTTTGGATGTTAGAAGATCCCACAGAGCGGAGACGGCTGAATTGGGGGGGGTCTCGGGGGCAATTTTGAAGAAATCAATTTGGTCATATTTTGGAAAATTTGGACCAGTCGCGGGTAGGGCGAAAAATAAAAACTCATCGGATCTGCTTTATCTTGATAATATTGATGCCTTTGGATGTTAGAAGATCCCACAGAGCGGAGACGGCTGAATTGGGGGGGGTCTCGGGGGCAATTTTGAAGAAATCAATTTGGTCATATTTTGGAAAATTTGGACCAGTCGCGGGTAGGGCGAAAAATAAAAACTCATCGGATCTGCTTTATCTTGATAATATTGATGCCTTTGGATGTTAGAAGATCCCACAGAGCGGAGACGGCTGAATTGGGGGGGGTCTCGGGGGCAATTTTGAAGAAATCAATTTGGTCATATTTTGGAAAATTTGGACCAGTCGCGGGTAGGGCGAAAAATAAAAACTCATCGGATCTGCTTTATCTTGATAATATTGATGCCTTTGGATGTTAGAAGATCCCACAGAGCGGAGACGGCTGAATTGGGGGGGGTCTCGGGGGCAATTTTGAAGAAATCAATTTGGTCATATTTTGGAAAATTTGGACCAGTCGCGGGTAGGGCGAAAAATAAAAACTCATCGGATCTGCTTTATCTTGATAATATTGATGCCTTTGGATGTTAGAAGATCCCACAGAGCGGAGACGGCTGAATTGGGGGGGGTCTCGGGGGCAATTTTGAAGAAATCAATTTGGTCATATTTTGGAAAATTTGGACCAGTCGCGGGTAGGGCGAAAAATAAAAACTCATCGGATCTGCTTTATCTTGATAATATTGATGCCTTTGGATGTTAGAAGATCCCACAGAGCGGAGACGGCTGAATTGGGGGGGGTCTCGGGGGCAATTTTGAAGAAATCAATTTGGTCATATTTTGGAAAATTTGGACCAGTCGCGGGTAGGGCGAAAAATAAAAACTCATCGGATCTGCTTTATCTTGATAATATTGATGCCTTTGGATGTTAGAAGATCCCACAGAGCGGAGACGGCTGAATTGGGGGGGGTCTCGGGGGCAATTTTGAAGAAATCAATTTGGTCATATTTTGGAAAATTTGGACCAGTCGCGGGTAGGGCGAAAAATAAAAACTCATCGGATCTGCTTTATCTTGATAATATTGATGCCTTTGGATGTTAGAAGATCCCACAGAGCGGAGACGGCTGAATTGGGGGGGGTCTCGGGGGCAATTTTGAAGAAATCAATTTGGTCATATTTTGGAAAATTTGGACCAGTCGCGGGTAGGGCGAAAAATAAAAACTCATCGGATCTGCTTTATCTTGATAATATTGATGCCTTTGGATGTTAGAAGATCCCACAGAGCGGAGACGGCTGAATTGGGGGGGGTCTCGGGGGCAATTTTGAAGAAATCAATTTGGTCATATTTTGGAAAATTTGGACCAGTCGCGGGTAGGGCGAAAAATAAAAACTCATCGGATCTGCTTTATCTTGATAATATTGATGCCTTTGGATGTTAGAAGATCCCACAGAGCGGAGACGGCTGAATTGGGGGGGGTCTCGGGGGCAATTTTGAAGAAATCAATTTGGTCATATTTTGGAAAATTTGGACCAGTCGCGGGTAGGGCGAAAAATAAAAACTCATCGGATCTGCTTTATCTTGATAATATTGATGCCTTTGGATGTTAGAAGATCCCACAGAGCGGAGACGGCTGAATTGGGGGGGGTCTCGGGGGCAATTTTGAAGAAATCAATTTGGTCATATTTTGGAAAATTTGGACCAGTCGCGGGTAGGGCGAAAAATAAAAACTCATCGGATCTGCTTTATCTTGATAATATTGATGCCTTTGGATGTTAGAAGATCCCACAGAGCGGAGACGGCTGAATTGGGGGGGGTCTCGGGGGCAATTTTGAAGAAATCAATTTGGTCATATTTTGGAAAATTTGGACCAGTCGCGGGTAGGGCGAAAAATAAAAACTCATCGGATCTGCTTTATCTTGATAATATTGATGCCTTTGGATGTTAGAAGATCCCACAGAGCGGAGACGGCTGAATTGGGGGGGGTCTCGGGGGCAATTTTGAAGAAATCAATTTGGTCATATTTTGGAAAATTTGGACCAGTCGCGGGTAGGGCGAAAAATAAAAACTCATCGGATCTGCTTTATCTTGATAATATTGATGCCTTTGGATGTTAGAAGATCCCACAGAGCGGAGACGGCTGAATTGGGGGGGGTCTCGGGGGCAATTTTGAAGAAATCAATTTGGTCATATTTTGGAAAATTTGGACCAGTCGCGGGTAGGGCGAAAAATAAAAACTCATCGGATCTGCTTTATCTTGATAATATTGATGCCTTTGGATGTTAGAAGATCCCACAGAGCGGAGACGGCTGAATTGGGGGGGGTCTCGGGGGCAATTTTGAAGAAATCAATTTGGTCATATTTTGGAAAATTTGGACCAGTCGCGGGTAGGGCGAAAAATAAAAACTCATCGGATCTGCTTTATCTTGATAATATTGATGCCTTTGGATGTTAGAAGATCCCACAGAGCGGAGACGGCTGAATTGGGGGGGGTCTCGGGGGCAATTTTGAAGAAATCAATTTGGTCATATTTTGGAAAATTTGGACCAGTCGCGGGTAGGGCGAAAAATAAAAACTCATCGGATCTGCTTTATCTTGATAATATTGATGCCTTTGGATGTTAGAAGATCCCACAGAGCGGAGACGGCTGAATTGGGGGGGGTCTCGGGGGCAATTTTGAAGAAATCAATTTGGTCATATTTTGGAAAATTTGGACCAGTCGCGGGTAGGGCGAAAAATAAAAACTCATCGGATCTGCTTTATCTTGATAATATTGATGCCTTTGGATGTTAGAAGATCCCACAGAGCGGAGACGGCTGAATTGGGGGGGGTCTCGGGGGCAATTTTGAAGAAATCAATTTGGTCATATTTTGGAAAATTTGGACCAGTCGCGGGTAGGGCGAAAAATAAAAACTCATCGGATCTGCTTTATCTTGATAATATTGATGCCTTTGGATGTTAGAAGATCCCACAGAGCGGAGACGGCTGAATTGGGGGGGGTCTCGGGGGCAATTTTGAAGAAATCAATTTGGTCATATTTTGGAAAATTTGGACCAGTCGCGGGTAGGGCGAAAAATAAAAACTCATCGGATCTGCTTTATCTTGATAATATTGATGCCTTTGGATGTTAGAAGATCCCACAGAGCGGAGACGGCTGAATTGGGGGGGGTCTCGGGGGCAATTTTGAAGAAATCAATTTGGTCATATTTTGGAAAATTTGGACCAGTCGCGGGTAGGGCGAAAAATAAAAACTCATCGGATCTGCTTTATCTTGATAATATTGATGCCTTTGGATGTTAGAAGATCCCACAGAGCGGAGACGGCTGAATTGGGGGGGGTCTCGGGGGCAATTTTGAAGAAATCAATTTGGTCATATTTTGGAAAATTTGGACCAGTCGCGGGTAGGGCGAAAAATAAAAACTCATCGGATCTGCTTTATCTTGATAATATTGATGCCTTTGGATGTTAGAAGATCCCACAGAGCGGAGACGGCTGAATTGGGGGGGGTCTCGGGGGCAATTTTGAAGAAATCAATTTGGTCATATTTTGGAAAATTTGGACCAGTCGCGGGTAGGGCGAAAAATAAAAACTCATCGGATCTGCTTTATCTTGATAATATTGATGCCTTTGGATGTTAGAAGATCCCACAGAGCGGAGACGGCTGAATTGGGGGGGGTCTCGGGGGCAATTTTGAAGAAATCAATTTGGTCATATTTTGGAAAATTTGGACCAGTCGCGGGTAGGGCGAAAAATAAAAACTCATCGGATCTGCTTTATCTTGATAATATTGATGCCTTTGGATGTTAGAAGATCCCACAGAGCGGAGACGGCTGAATTGGGGGGGGTCTCGGGGGCAATTTTGAAGAAATCAATTTGGTCATATTTTGGAAAATTTGGACCAGTCGCGGGTAGGGCGAAAAATAAAAACTCATCGGATCTGCTTTATCTTGATAATATTGATGCCTTTGGATGTTAGAAGATCCCACAGAGCGGAGACGGCTGAATTGGGGGGGGTCTCGGGGGCAATTTTGAAGAAATCAATTTGGTCATATTTTGGAAAATTTGGACCAGTCGCGGGTAGGGCGAAAAATAAAAACTCATCGGATCTGCTTTATCTTGATAATATTGATGCCTTTGGATGTTAGAAGATCCCACAGAGCGGAGACGGCTGAATTGGGGGGGGTCTCGGGGGCAATTTTGAAGAAATCAATTTGGTCATATTTTGGAAAATTTGGACCAGTCGCGGGTAGGGCGAAAAATAAAAACTCATCGGATCTGCTTTATCTTGATAATATTGATGCCTTTGGATGTTAGAAGATCCCACAGAGCGGAGACGGCTGAATTGGGGGGGGTCTCGGGGGCAATTTTGAAGAAATCAATTTGGTCATATTTTGGAAAATTTGGACCAGTCGCGGGTAGGGCGAAAAATAAAAACTCATCGGATCTGCTTTATCTTGATAATATTGATGCCTTTGGATGTTAGAAGATCCCACAGAGCGGAGACGGCTGAATTGGGGGGGGTCTCGGGGGCAATTTTGAAGAAATCAATTTGGTCATATTTTGGAAAATTTGGACCAGTCGCGGGTAGGGCGAAAAATAAAAACTCATCGGATCTGCTTTATCTTGATAATATTGATGCCTTTGGATGTTAGAAGATCCCACAGAGCGGAGACGGCTGAATTGGGGGGGGTCTCGGGGGCAATTTTGAAGAAATCAATTTGGTCATATTTTGGAAAATTTGGACCAGTCGCGGGTAGGGCGAAAAATAAAAACTCATCGGATCTGCTTTATCTTGATAATATTGATGCCTTTGGATGTTAGAAGATCCCACAGAGCGGAGACGGCTGAATTGGGGGGGGTCTCGGGGGCAATTTTGAAGAAATCAATTTGGTCATATTTTGGAAAATTTGGACCAGTCGCGGGTAGGGCGAAAAATAAAAACTCATCGGATCTGCTTTATCTTGATAATATTGATGCCTTTGGATGTTAGAAGATCCCACAGAGCGGAGACGGCTGAATTGGGGGGGGTCTCGGGGGCAATTTTGAAGAAATCAATTTGGTCATATTTTGGAAAATTTGGACCAGTCGCGGGTAGGGCGAAAAATAAAAACTCATCGGATCTGCTTTATCTTGATAATATTGATGCCTTTGGATGTTAGAAGATCCCACAGAGCGGAGACGGCTGAATTGGGGGGGGTCTCGGGGGCAATTTTGAAGAAATCAATTTGGTCATATTTTGGAAAATTTGGACCAGTCGCGGGTAGGGCGAAAAATAAAAACTCATCGGATCTGCTTTATCTTGATAATATTGATGCCTTTGGATGTTAGAAGATCCCACAGAGCGGAGACGGCTGAATTGGGGGGGGTCTCGGGGGCAATTTTGAAGAAATCAATTTGGTCATATTTTGGAAAATTTGGACCAGTCGCGGGTAGGGCGAAAAATAAAAACTCATCGGATCTGCTTTATCTTGATAATATTGATGCCTTTGGATGTTAGAAGATCCCACAGAGCGGAGACGGCTGAATTGGGGGGGGTCTCGGGGGCAATTTTGAAGAAATCAATTTGGTCATATTTTGGAAAATTTGGACCAGTCGCGGGTAGGGCGAAAAATAAAAACTCATCGGATCTGCTTTATCTTGATAATATTGATGCCTTTGGATGTTAGAAGATCCCACAGAGCGGAGACGGCTGAATTGGGGGGGGTCTCGGGGGCAATTTTGAAGAAATCAATTTGGTCATATTTTGGAAAATTTGGACCAGTCGCGGGTAGGGCGAAAAATAAAAACTCATCGGATCTGCTTTATCTTGATAATATTGATGCCTTTGGATGTTAGAAGATCCCACAGAGCGGAGACGGCTGAATTGGGGGGGGTCTCGGGGGCAATTTTGAAGAAATCAATTTGGTCATATTTTGGAAAATTTGGACCAGTCGCGGGTAGGGCGAAAAATAAAAACTCATCGGATCTGCTTTATCTTGATAATATTGATGCCTTTGGATGTTAGAAGATCCCACAGAGCGGAGACGGCTGAATTGGGGGGGGTCTCGGGGGCAATTTTGAAGAAATCAATTTGGTCATATTTTGGAAAATTTGGACCAGTCGCGGGTAGGGCGAAAAATAAAAACTCATCGGATCTGCTTTATCTTGATAATATTGATGCCTTTGGATGTTAGAAGATCCCACAGAGCGGAGACGGCTGAATTGGGGGGGGTCTCGGGGGCAATTTTGAAGAAATCAATTTGGTCATATTTTGGAAAATTTGGACCAGTCGCGGGTAGGGCGAAAAATAAAAACTCATCGGATCTGCTTTATCTTGATAATATTGATGCCTTTGGATGTTAGAAGATCCCACAGAGCGGAGACGGCTGAATTGGGGGGGGTCTCGGGGGCAATTTTGAAGAAATCAATTTGGTCATATTTTGGAAAATTTGGACCAGTCGCGGGTAGGGCGAAAAATAAAAACTCATCGGATCTGCTTTATCTTGATAATATTGATGCCTTTGGATGTTAGAAGATCCCACAGAGCGGAGACGGCTGAATTGGGGGGGGTCTCGGGGGCAATTTTGAAGAAATCAATTTGGTCATATTTTGGAAAATTTGGACCAGTCGCGGGTAGGGCGAAAAATAAAAACTCATCGGATCTGCTTTATCTTGATAATATTGATGCCTTTGGATGTTAGAAGATCCCACAGAGCGGAGACGGCTGAATTGGGGGGGGTCTCGGGGGCAATTTTGAAGAAATCAATTTGGTCATATTTTGGAAAATTTGGACCAGTCGCGGGTAGGGCGAAAAATAAAAACTCATCGGATCTGCTTTATCTTGATAATATTGATGCCTTTGGATGTTAGAAGATCCCACAGAGCGGAGACGGCTGAATTGGGGGGGGTCTCGGGGGCAATTTTGAAGAAATCAATTTGGTCATATTTTGGAAAATTTGGACCAGTCGCGGGTAGGGCGAAAAATAAAAACTCATCGGATCTGCTTTATCTTGATAATATTGATGCCTTTGGATGTTAGAAGATCCCACAGAGCGGAGACGGCTGAATTGGGGGGGGTCTCGGGGGCAATTTTGAAGAAATCAATTTGGTCATATTTTGGAAAATTTGGACCAGTCGCGGGTAGGGCGAAAAATAAAAACTCATCGGATCTGCTTTATCTTGATAATATTGATGCCTTTGGATGTTAGAAGATCCCACAGAGCGGAGACGGCTGAATTGGGGGGGGTCTCGGGGGCAATTTTGAAGAAATCAATTTGGTCATATTTTGGAAAATTTGGACCAGTCGCGGGTAGGGCGAAAAATAAAAACTCATCGGATCTGCTTTATCTTGATAATATTGATGCCTTTGGATGTTAGAAGATCCCACAGAGCGGAGACGGCTGAATTGGGGGGGGTCTCGGGGGCAATTTTGAAGAAATCAATTTGGTCATATTTTGGAAAATTTGGACCAGTCGCGGGTAGGGCGAAAAATAAAAACTCATCGGATCTGCTTTATCTTGATAATATTGATGCCTTTGGATGTTAGAAGATCCCACAGAGCGGAGACGGCTGAATTGGGGGGGGTCTCGGGGGCAATTTTGAAGAAATCAATTTGGTCATATTTTGGAAAATTTGGACCAGTCGCGGGTAGGGCGAAAAATAAAAACTCATCGGATCTGCTTTATCTTGATAATATTGATGCCTTTGGATGTTAGAAGATCCCACAGAGCGGAGACGGCTGAATTGGGGGGGGTCTCGGGGGCAATTTTGAAGAAATCAATTTGGTCATATTTTGGAAAATTTGGACCAGTCGCGGGTAGGGCGAAAAATAAAAACTCATCGGATCTGCTTTATCTTGATAATATTGATGCCTTTGGATGTTAGAAGATCCCACAGAGCGGAGACGGCTGAATTGGGGGGGGTCTCGGGGGCAATTTTGAAGAAATCAATTTGGTCATATTTTGGAAAATTTGGACCAGTCGCGGGTAGGGCGAAAAATAAAAACTCATCGGATCTGCTTTATCTTGATAATATTGATGCCTTTGGATGTTAGAAGATCCCACAGAGCGGAGACGGCTGAATTGGGGGGGGTCTCGGGGGCAATTTTGAAGAAATCAATTTGGTCATATTTTGGAAAATTTGGACCAGTCGCGGGTAGGGCGAAAAATAAAAACTCATCGGATCTGCTTTATCTTGATAATATTGATGCCTTTGGATGTTAGAAGATCCCACAGAGCGGAGACGGCTGAATTGGGGGGGGTCTCGGGGGCAATTTTGAAGAAATCAATTTGGTCATATTTTGGAAAATTTGGACCAGTCGCGGGTAGGGCGAAAAATAAAAACTCATCGGATCTGCTTTATCTTGATAATATTGATGCCTTTGGATGTTAGAAGATCCCACAGAGCGGAGACGGCTGAATTGGGGGGGGTCTCGGGGGCAATTTTGAAGAAATCAATTTGGTCATATTTTGGAAAATTTGGACCAGTCGCGGGTAGGGCGAAAAATAAAAACTCATCGGATCTGCTTTATCTTGATAATATTGATGCCTTTGGATGTTAGAAGATCCCACAGAGCGGAGACGGCTGAATTGGGGGGGGTCTCGGGGGCAATTTTGAAGAAATCAATTTGGTCATATTTTGGAAAATTTGGACCAGTCGCGGGTAGGGCGAAAAATAAAAACTCATCGGATCTGCTTTATCTTGATAATATTGATGCCTTTGGATGTTAGAAGATCCCACAGAGCGGAGACGGCTGAATTGGGGGGGGTCTCGGGGGCAATTTTGAAGAAATCAATTTGGTCATATTTTGGAAAATTTGGACCAGTCGCGGGTAGGGCGAAAAATAAAAACTCATCGGATCTGCTTTATCTTGATAATATTGATGCCTTTGGATGTTAGAAGATCCCACAGAGCGGAGACGGCTGAATTGGGGGGGGTCTCGGGGGCAATTTTGAAGAAATCAATTTGGTCATATTTTGGAAAATTTGGACCAGTCGCGGGTAGGGCGAAAAATAAAAACTCATCGGATCTGCTTTATCTTGATAATATTGATGCCTTTGGATGTTAGAAGATCCCACAGAGCGGAGACGGCTGAATTGGGGGGGGTCTCGGGGGCAATTTTGAAGAAATCAATTTGGTCATATTTTGGAAAATTTGGACCAGTCGCGGGTAGGGCGAAAAATAAAAACTCATCGGATCTGCTTTATCTTGATAATATTGATGCCTTTGGATGTTAGAAGATCCCACAGAGCGGAGACGGCTGAATTGGGGGGGGTCTCGGGGGCAATTTTGAAGAAATCAATTTGGTCATATTTTGGAAAATTTGGACCAGTCGCGGGTAGGGCGAAAAATAAAAACTCATCGGATCTGCTTTATCTTGATAATATTGATGCCTTTGGATGTTAGAAGATCCCACAGAGCGGAGACGGCTGAATTGGGGGGGGTCTCGGGGGCAATTTTGAAGAAATCAATTTGGTCATATTTTGGAAAATTTGGACCAGTCGCGGGTAGGGCGAAAAATAAAAACTCATCGGATCTGCTTTATCTTGATAATATTGATGCCTTTGGATGTTAGAAGATCCCACAGAGCGGAGACGGCTGAATTGGGGGGGGTCTCGGGGGCAATTTTGAAGAAATCAATTTGGTCATATTTTGGAAAATTTGGACCAGTCGCGGGTAGGGCGAAAAATAAAAACTCATCGGATCTGCTTTATCTTGATAATATTGATGCCTTTGGATGTTAGAAGATCCCACAGAGCGGAGACGGCTGAATTGGGGGGGGTCTCGGGGGCAATTTTGAAGAAATCAATTTGGTCATATTTTGGAAAATTTGGACCAGTCGCGGGTAGGGCGAAAAATAAAAACTCATCGGATCTGCTTTATCTTGATAATATTGATGCCTTTGGATGTTAGAAGATCCCACAGAGCGGAGACGGCTGAATTGGGGGGGGTCTCGGGGGCAATTTTGAAGAAATCAATTTGGTCATATTTTGGAAAATTTGGACCAGTCGCGGGTAGGGCGAAAAATAAAAACTCATCGGATCTGCTTTATCTTGATAATATTGATGCCTTTGGATGTTAGAAGATCCCACAGAGCGGAGACGGCTGAATTGGGGGGGGTCTCGGGGGCAATTTTGAAGAAATCAATTTGGTCATATTTTGGAAAATTTGGACCAGTCGCGGGTAGGGCGAAAAATAAAAACTCATCGGATCTGCTTTATCTTGATAATATTGATGCCTTTGGATGTTAGAAGATCCCACAGAGCGGAGACGGCTGAATTGGGGGGGGTCTCGGGGGCAATTTTGAAGAAATCAATTTGGTCATATTTTGGAAAATTTGGACCAGTCGCGGGTAGGGCGAAAAATAAAAACTCATCGGATCTGCTTTATCTTGATAATATTGATGCCTTTGGATGTTAGAAGATCCCACAGAGCGGAGACGGCTGAATTGGGGGGGGTCTCGGGGGCAATTTTGAAGAAATCAATTTGGTCATATTTTGGAAAATTTGGACCAGTCGCGGGTAGGGCGAAAAATAAAAACTCATCGGATCTGCTTTATCTTGATAATATTGATGCCTTTGGATGTTAGAAGATCCCACAGAGCGGAGACGGCTGAATTGGGGGGGGTCTCGGGGGCAATTTTGAAGAAATCAATTTGGTCATATTTTGGAAAATTTGGACCAGTCGCGGGTAGGGCGAAAAATAAAAACTCATCGGATCTGCTTTATCTTGATAATATTGATGCCTTTGGATGTTAGAAGATCCCACAGAGCGGAGACGGCTGAATTGGGGGGGGTCTCGGGGGCAATTTTGAAGAAATCAATTTGGTCATATTTTGGAAAATTTGGACCAGTCGCGGGTAGGGCGAAAAATAAAAACTCATCGGATCTGCTTTATCTTGATAATATTGATGCCTTTGGATGTTAGAAGATCCCACAGAGCGGAGACGGCTGAATTGGGGGGGGTCTCGGGGGCAATTTTGAAGAAATCAATTTGGTCATATTTTGGAAAATTTGGACCAGTCGCGGGTAGGGCGAAAAATAAAAACTCATCGGATCTGCTTTATCTTGATAATATTGATGCCTTTGGATGTTAGAAGATCCCACAGAGCGGAGACGGCTGAATTGGGGGGGGTCTCGGGGGCAATTTTGAAGAAATCAATTTGGTCATATTTTGGAAAATTTGGACCAGTCGCGGGTAGGGCGAAAAATAAAAACTCATCGGATCTGCTTTATCTTGATAATATTGATGCCTTTGGATGTTAGAAGATCCCACAGAGCGGAGACGGCTGAATTGGGGGGGGTCTCGGGGGCAATTTTGAAGAAATCAATTTGGTCATATTTTGGAAAATTTGGACCAGTCGCGGGTAGGGCGAAAAATAAAAACTCATCGGATCTGCTTTATCTTGATAATATTGATGCCTTTGGATGTTAGAAGATCCCACAGAGCGGAGACGGCTGAATTGGGGGGGGTCTCGGGGGCAATTTTGAAGAAATCAATTTGGTCATATTTTGGAAAATTTGGACCAGTCGCGGGTAGGGCGAAAAATAAAAACTCATCGGATCTGCTTTATCTTGATAATATTGATGCCTTTGGATGTTAGAAGATCCCACAGAGCGGAGACGGCTGAATTGGGGGGGGTCTCGGGGGCAATTTTGAAGAAATCAATTTGGTCATATTTTGGAAAATTTGGACCAGTCGCGGGTAGGGCGAAAAATAAAAACTCATCGGATCTGCTTTATCTTGATAATATTGATGCCTTTGGATGTTAGAAGATCCCACAGAGCGGGAACGGCTGAATTGGGGGGGGTCTCGGGGGCAATTTTGAAGAAATCAATTTGGTCATATTTTGGAAAATTTGGACCAGTCGCGGGTAGGGCGAAAAATAAAAACTCATCGGATCTGCTTTATCTTGATAATATTGATGCCTTTGGATGTTAGAAGATCCCACAGAGCGGAGACGGCTGAATTGGGGGGGGTCTCGGGGGCAATTTTGAAGAAATCAATTTGGTCATATTTTGGAAAATTGGACCAGTCGCGGGTAGGGCGAAAAATAAAAACTCATCGGATCTGCTTTATCTTGATAATATTGATGCCTTTGGATGTTAGAAGATCCCACAGAGCGGAGACGGCTGAATTGGGGGGGGTCTCGGGGGCAATTTTGAAGAAATCAATTTGGTCATATTTTGGAAAATTTGGACCAGTCGCGGGTAGGGCGAAAAATAAAAACTCATCGGATCTGCTTTATCTTGATAATATTGATGCCTTTGGATGTTAGAAGATCCCACAGAGCGGAGACGGCTGAATTGGGGGGGGTCTCGGGGGCAATTTTGAAGAAATCAATTTGGTCATATTTTGGAAAATTTGGACCAGTCGCGGGTAGGGCGAAAAATAAAAACTCATCGGATCTGCTTTATCTTGATAATATTGATGCCTTTGGATGTTAGAAGATCCCACAGAGCGGAGACGGCTGAATTGGGGGGGGTCTCGGGGGCAATTTTGAAGAAATCAATTTGGTCATATTTTGGAAAATTTGGACCAGTCGCGGGTAGGGCGAAAAATAAAAACTCATCGGATCTGCTTTATCTTGATAATATTGATGCCTTTGGATGTTAGAAGATCCCACAGAGCGGAGACGGCTGAATTGGGGGGGGTCTCGGGGGCAATTTTGAAGAAATCAATTTGGTCATATTTTGGAAAATTTGGACCAGTCGCGGGTAGGGCGAAAAATAAAAACTCATCGGATCTGCTTTATCTTGATAATATTGATGCCTTTGGATGTTAGAAGATCCCACAGAGCGGAGACGGCTGAATTGGGGGGGGTCTCGGGGGCAATTTTGAAGAAATCAATTTGGTCATATTTTGGAAAATTTGGACCAGTCGCGGGTAGGGCGAAAAATAAAAACTCATCGGATCTGCTTTATCTTGATAATATTGATGCCTTTGGATGTTAGAAGATCCCACAGAGCGGAGACGGCTGAATTGGGGGGGGTCTCGGGGGCAATTTTGAAGAAATCAATTTGGTCATATTTTGGAAAATTTGGACCAGTCGCGGGTAGGGCGAAAAATAAAAACTCATCGGATCTGCTTTATCTTGATAATATTGATGCCTTTGGATGTTAGAAGATCCCACAGAGCGGAGACGGCTGAATTGGGGGGGGTCTCGGGGGCAATTTTGAAGAAATCAATTTGGTCATATTTTGGAAAATTTGGACCAGTCGCGGGTAGGGCGAAAAATAAAAACTCATCGGATCTGCTTTATCTTGATAATATTGATGCCTTTGGATGTTAGAAGATCCCACAGAGCGGAGACGGCTGAATTGGGGGGGGTCTCGGGGGCAATTTTGAAGAAATCAATTTGGTCATATTTTGGAAAATTTGGACCAGTCGCGGGTAGGGCGAAAAATAAAAACTCATCGGATCTGCTTTATCTTGATAATATTGATGCCTTTGGATGTTAGAAGATCCCACAGAGCGGAGACGGCTGAATTGGGGGGGGTCTCGGGGGCAATTTTGAAGAAATCAATTTGGTCATATTTTGGAAAATTTGGACCAGTCGCGGGTAGGGCGAAAAATAAAAACTCATCGGATCTGCTTTATCTTGATAATATTGATGCCTTTGGATGTTAGAAGAATCCCACAGAGCGGAGACGGCTGAATTGGGGGGGGTCTCGGGGGCAATTTTGAAGAAATCAATTTGGTCATATTTTGGAAAATTTGGACCAGTCGCGGGTAGGGCGAAAAATAAAAACTCATCGGATCTGCTTTATCTTGATAATATTGATGCCTTTGGATGTTAGAAGATCCCACAGAGCGGAGACGGCTGAATTGGGGGGGGTCTCGGGGGCAATTTTGAAGAAATCAATTTGGTCATATTTTGGAAAATTTGGACCAGTCGCGGGTAGGGCGAAAAATAAAAACTCATCGGATCTGCTTTATCTTGATAATATTGATGCCTTTGGATGTTAGAAGATCCCACAGAGCGGAGACGGCTGAATTGGGGGGGGTCTCGGGGGCAATTTTGAAGAAATCAATTTGGTCATATTTTGGAAAATTTGGACCAGTCGCGGGTAGGGCGAAAAATAAAAACTCATCGGATCTGCTTTATCTTGATAATATTGATGCCTTTGGATGTTAGAAGATCCCACAGAGCGGAGACGGCTGAATTGGGGGGGGTCTCGGGGGCAATTTTGAAGAAATCAATTTGGTCATATTTTGGAAAATTTGGACCAGTCGCGGGTAGGGCGAAAAATAAAAACTCATCGGATCTGCTTTATCTTGATAATATTGATGCCTTTGGATGTTAGAAGATCCCACAGAGCGGAGACGGCTGAATTGGGGGGGGTCTCGGGGGCAATTTTGAAGAAATCAATTTGGTCATATTTTGGAAAATTTGGACCAGTCGCGGGTAGGGCGAAAAATAAAAACTCATCGGATCTGCTTTATCTTGATAATATTGATGCCTTTGGATGTTAGAAGATCCCACAGAGCGGAGACGGCTGAATTGGGGGGGGTCTCGGGGGCAATTTTGAAGAAATCAATTTGGTCATATTTTGGAAAATTTGGACCAGTCGCGGGTAGGGCGAAAAATAAAAACTCATCGGATCTGCTTTATCTTGATAATATTGATGCCTTTGGATGTTAGAAGATCCCACAGAGCGGAGACGGCTGAATTGGGGGGGGTCTCGGGGGCAATTTTGAAGAAATCAATTTGGTCATATTTTGGAAAATTTGGACCAGTCGCGGGTAGGGCGAAAAATAAAAACTCATCGGATCTGCTTTATCTTGATAATATTGATGCCTTTGGATGTTAGAAGATCCCACAGAGCGGAGACGGCTGAATTGGGGGGGGTCTCGGGGGCAATTTTGAAGAAATCAATTTGGTCATATTTTGGAAAATTTGGACCAGTCGCGGGTAGGGCGAAAAATAAAAACTCATCGGATCTGCTTTATCTTGATAATATTGATGCCTTTGGATGTTAGAAGATCCCACAGAGCGGAGACGGCTGAATTGGGGGGGGTCTCGGGGGCAATTTTGAAGAAATCAATTTGGTCATATTTTGGAAAATTTGGACCAGTCGCGGGTAGGGCGAAAAATAAAAACTCATCGGATCTGCTTTATCTTGATAATATTGATGCCTTTGGATGTTAGAAGATCCCACAGAGCGGAGACGGCTGAATTGGGGGGGGTCTCGGGGGCAATTTTGAAGAAATCAATTTGGTCATATTTTGGAAAATTTGGACCAGTCGCGGGTAGGGCGAAAAATAAAAACTCATCGGATCTGCTTTATCTTGATAATATTGATGCCTTTGGATGTTAGAAGATCCCACAGAGCGGAGACGGCTGAATTGGGGGGGGTCTCGGGGGCAATTTTGAAGAAATCAATTTGGTCATATTTTGGAAAATTTGGACCAGTCGCGGGTAGGGCGAAAAATAAAAACTCATCGGATCTGCTTTATCTTGATAATATTGATGCCTTTGGATGTTAGAAGATCCCACAGAGCGGAGACGGCTGAATTGGGGGGGGTCTCGGGGGCAATTTTGAAGAAATCAATTTGGTCATATTTTGGAAAATTTGGACCAGTCGCGGGTAGGGCGAAAAATAAAAACTCATCGGATCTGCTTTATCTTGATAATATTGATGCCTTTGGATGTTAGAAGATCCCACAGAGCGGAGACGGCTGAATTGGGGGGGGTCTCGGGGGCAATTTTGAAGAAATCAATTTGGTCATATTTTGGAAAATTTGGACCAGTCGCGGGTAGGGCGAAAAATAAAAACTCATCGGATCTGCTTTATCTTGATAATATTGATGCCTTTGGATGTTAGAAGATCCCACAGAGCGGAGACGGCTGAATTGGGGGGGGTCTCGGGGGCAATTTTGAAGAAATCAATTTGGTCATATTTTGGAAAATTTGGACCAGTCGCGGGTAGGGCGAAAAATAAAAACTCATCGGATCTGCTTTATCTTGATAATATTGATGCCTTTGGATGTTAGAAGATCCCACAGAGCGGAGACGGCTGAATTGGGGGGGGTCTCGGGGGCAATTTTGAAGAAATCAATTTGGTCATATTTTGGAAAATTTGGACCAGTCGCGGGTAGGGCGAAAAATAAAAACTCATCGGATCTGCTTTATCTTGATAATATTGATGCCTTTGGATGTTAGAAGATCCCACAGAGCGGAGACGGCTGAATTGGGGGGGGTCTCGGGGGCAATTTTGAAGAAATCAATTTGGTCATATTTTGGAAAATTTGGACCAGTCGCGGGTAGGGCGAAAAATAAAAACTCATCGGATCTGCTTTATCTTGATAATATTGATGCCTTTGGATGTTAGAAGATCCCACAGAGCGGAGACGGCTGAATTGGGGGGGGTCTCGGGGGCAATTTTGAAGAAATCAATTTGGTCATATTTTGGAAAATTTGGACCAGTCGCGGGTAGGGCGAAAAATAAAAACTCATCGGATCTGCTTTATCTTGATAATATTGATGCCTTTGGATGTTAGAAGATCCCACAGAGCGGAGACGGCTGAATTGGGGGGGGTCTCGGGGGCAATTTTGAAGAAATCAATTTGGTCATATTTTGGAAAATTTGGACCAGTCGCGGGTAGGGCGAAAAATAAAAACTCATCGGATCTGCTTTATCTTGATAATATTGATGCCTTTGGATGTTAGAAGATCCCACAGAGCGGAGACGGCTGAATTGGGGGGGGTCTCGGGGGCAATTTTGAAGAAATCAATTTGGTCATATTTTGGAAAATTTGGACCAGTCGCGGGTAGGGCGAAAAATAAAAACTCATCGGATCTGCTTTATCTTGATAATATTGATGCCTTTGGATGTTAGAAGATCCCACAGAGCGGAGACGGCTGAATTGGGGGGGGTCTCGGGGGCAATTTTGAAGAAATCAATTTGGTCATATTTTGGAAAATTTGGACCAGTCGCGGGTAGGGCGAAAAATAAAAACTCATCGGATCTGCTTTATCTTGATAATATTGATGCCTTTGGATGTTAGAAGATCCCACAGAGCGGAGACGGCTGAATTGGGGGGGGTCTCGGGGGCAATTTTGAAGAAATCAATTTGGTCATATTTTGGAAAATTTGGACCAGTCGCGGGTAGGGCGAAAAATAAAAACTCATCGGATCTGCTTTATCTTGATAATATTGATGCCTTTGGATGTTAGAAGATCCCACAGAGCGGAGACGGCTGAATTGGGGGGGGTCTCGGGGGCAATTTTGAAGAAATCAATTTGGTCATATTTTGGAAAATTTGGACCAGTCGCGGGTAGGGCGAAAAATAAAAACTCATCGGATCTGCTTTATCTTGATAATATTGATGCCTTTGGATGTTAGAAGATCCCACAGAGCGGAGACGGCTGAATTGGGGGGGGTCTCGGGGGCAATTTTGAAGAAATCAATTTGGTCATATTTTGGAAAATTTGGACCAGTCGCGGGTAGGGCGAAAAATAAAAACTCATCGGATCTGCTTTATCTTGATAATATTGATGCCTTTGGATGTTAGAAGATCCCACAGAGCGGAGACGGCTGAATTGGGGGGGGTCTCGGGGGCAATTTTGAAGAAATCAATTTGGTCATATTTTGGAAAATTTGGACCAGTCGCGGGTAGGGCGAAAAATAAAAACTCATCGGATCTGCTTTATCTTGATAATATTGATGCCTTTGGATGTTAGAAGATCCCACAGAGCGGAGACGGCTGAATTGGGGGGGGTCTCGGGGGCAATTTTGAAGAAATCAATTTGGTCATATTTTGGAAAATTTGGACCAGTCGCGGGTAGGGCGAAAAATAAAAACTCATCGGATCTGCTTTATCTTGATAATATTGATGCCTTTGGATGTTAGAAGATCCCACAGAGCGGAGACGGCTGAATTGGGGGGGGTCTCGGGGGCAATTTTGAAGAAATCAATTTGGTCATATTTTGGAAAATTTGGACCAGTCGCGGGTAGGGCGAAAAATAAAAACTCATCGGATCTGCTTTATCTTGATAATATTGATGCCTTTGGATGTTAGAAGATCCCACAGAGCGGAGACGGCTGAATTGGGGGGGGTCTCGGGGGCAATTTTGAAGAAATCAATTTGGTCATATTTTGGAAAATTTGGACCAGTCGCGGGTAGGGCGAAAAATAAAAACTCATCGGATCTGCTTTATCTTGATAATATTGATGCCTTTGGATGTTAGAAGATCCCACAGAGCGGAGACGGCTGAATTGGGGGGGGTCTCGGGGGCAATTTTGAAGAAATCAATTTGGTCATATTTTGGAAAATTTGGACCAGTCGCGGGTAGGGCGAAAAATAAAAACTCATCGGATCTGCTTTATCTTGATAATATTGATGCCTTTGGATGTTAGAAGATCCCACAGAGCGGAGACGGCTGAATTGGGGGGGGTCTCGGGGGCAATTTTGAAGAAATCAATTTGGTCATATTTTGGAAAATTTGGACCAGTCGCGGGTAGGGCGAAAAATAAAAACTCATCGGATCTGCTTTATCTTGATAATATTGATGCCTTTGGATGTTAGAAGATCCCACAGAGCGGAGACGGCTGAATTGGGGGGGGTCTCGGGGGCAATTTTGAAGAAATCAATTTGGTCATATTTTGGAAAATTTGGACCAGTCGCGGGTAGGGCGAAAAATAAAAACTCATCGGATCTGCTTTATCTTGATAATATTGATGCCTTTGGATGTTAGAAGATCCCACAGAGCGGAGACGGCTGAATTGGGGGGGGTCTCGGGGGCAATTTTGAAGAAATCAATTTGGTCATATTTTGGAAAATTTGGACCAGTCGCGGGTAGGGCGAAAAATAAAAACTCATCGGATCTGCTTTATCTTGATAATATTGATGCCTTTGGATGTTAGAAGATCCCACAGAGCGGAGACGGCTGAATTGGGGGGGGTCTCGGGGGCAATTTTGAAGAAATCAATTTGGTCATATTTTGGAAAATTTGGACCAGTCGCGGGTAGGGCGAAAAATAAAAACTCATCGGATCTGCTTTATCTTGATAATATTGATGCCTTTGGATGTTAGAAGATCCCACAGAGCGGAGACGGCTGAATTGGGGGGGGTCTCGGGGGCAATTTTGAAGAAATCAATTTGGTCATATTTTGGAAAATTTGGACCAGTCGCGGGTAGGGCGAAAAATAAAAACTCATCGGATCTGCTTTATCTTGATAATATTGATGCCTTTGGATGTTAGAAGATCCCACAGAGCGGAGACGGCTGAATTGGGGGGGGTCTCGGGGGCAATTTTGAAGAAATCAATTTGGTCATATTTTGGAAAATTTGGACCAGTCGCGGGTAGGGCGAAAAATAAAAACTCATCGGATCTGCTTTATCTTGATAATATTGATGCCTTTGGATGTTAGAAGATCCCACAGAGCGGAGACGGCTGAATTGGGGGGGGTCTCGGGGGCAATTTTGAAGAAATCAATTTGGTCATATTTTGGAAAATTTGGACCAGTCGCGGGTAGGGCGAAAAATAAAAACTCATCGGATCTGCTTTATCTTGATAATATTGATGCCTTTGGATGTTAGAAGATCCCACAGAGCGGAGACGGCTGAATTGGGGGGGGTCTCGGGGGCAATTTTGAAGAAATCAATTTGGTCATATTTTGGAAAATTTGGACCAGTCGCGGGTAGGGCGAAAAATAAAAACTCATCGGATCTGCTTTATCTTGATAATATTGATGCCTTTGGATGTTAGAAGATCCCACAGAGCGGAGACGGCTGAATTGGGGGGGGTCTCGGGGGCAATTTTGAAGAAATCAATTTGGTCATATTTTGGAAAATTTGGACCAGTCGCGGGTAGGGCGAAAAATAAAAACTCATCGGATCTGCTTTATCTTGATAATATTGATGCCTTTGGATGTTAGAAGATCCCACAGAGCGGAGACGGCTGAATTGGGGGGGGTCTCGGGGGCAATTTTGAAGAAATCAATTTGGTCATATTTTGGAAAATT
>NW_026974439.1:0-23024 GCF_037042905.1 Lytechinus pictus | reverse complement strand
TATGTTTATATAGAGAGAGGGGGAGGGGGGAGAAAAGGTTGATATTGTTCTACTTTGAGTCAGTCAAATAGAATAAATCAAAATGAAGTAAAAAAAAAAAAAAAAAAAACTCCGGAATGAAAGATGCTATCGCTATATCTCTATCCACTCTTAGTTTTGGGGCGACGCGTCGTGGTCTAGTAGTTAAGACTATCTTCTTTCAATCTGAGGGACGTTGGTTCGATTCCAAGCTATATGGCGTGTTTTCCTTCCGCAGAAAAAAAATACCCATACTGTGCTGCACTCGACCGAGGTGAGGTAAATGGGTACCGGAAGGAAGCATTTCCTCAAAAAGCTGGGGGAAACCGGGATCGGTAGAATAGCTTAGCCGGTGCGCTATATGATTCCTATACTATTATTATTTATCCCTCTCTGTCCCTCACCCCACCCCCCCTCCCCCACCCGCCAGCTCTTTACCCCTCTCTTCCTCCCCCCCCCCCCTCTCTCTATCTCACTATCTCTCCCGGAGTCTCTTTCTCTTACTTTATACGCATACATGTAGTATTCTGTATAACACAATATGAACTATATACCTGGCGAAACAGTTCTACCCGCATAAACACTAACTGTTACATGTCTTGACTGACATGTCATAAAAATACTGACTTACAAACCAAAAATAAAAGAAAATAAAAGGATGCCGGTACATGCAGATATGACCCTTGTTATCTACCGTTTACCGAAGGGATTCATTTCTTTTTTATTCTCGTTGGTGTAATGCAGGGGCAGCGGAACCCGGGGGGGGGGGCTTGCCACACACACACACACACAAAATAAATGCCCTTTTTTTTCAAAATAAAACATCCGTTTTGAAGTAAAACATAATACATTCTAGGGGTATTATAACCTCATGCTTCGCGCTCGCATGAGTTTATGGTTACAAAAATGCTCAGAACGTCTAGTTTTCAGGTAAGAATGGCACGAAAGCTTCGCGCTCGCATTGTTCGATTGATGAGATATGTTCATGAGTCACTAAATGCAGTCTTTAACAGCTTCCTTTTCTGGTCAGTATATTAAAAAATTCAGCTCACGCCTCGCGCTTGCGTTAATTCTTTAGTTACAGCCGCAGGTAGATACACATCTAAATGTTTCATGATTACAAAAACTGATCGGAATGTTTAATTTTCATGTTTTATTTAAATGAAATTTCCAAAAGTTTGAGCTCGCGTTTCGCGATAACATCTCTCAAGAATGCCCTCTAACAGTGATTAGCGCCATAATTGACAAAAAAGCGAGTTTTACAGCTTCAGATTTTGATTTTTTTTTTCCGAACCGCTCGCTCGTTACGATCTCTCGCGGAAAAAAAGGCCTAAATGTATTCACAAATCACTCAAAAAGGCTTTGTTAAATTAATTACTATAAAAAAAAACTCAACTACTTCACGCAGATCATCATTTCATGGTGAAAATATCCGTTTACACCAAAATGCCTACTTTGACGTCAAAATGCCCTTTTTGCTTTGTCCCCCACCCCCCCCCCCCCCAAAAAAAAATGAAAATACGTTCCTCCCCTGTTGTTATGATCATTTTACATCTAAAACGCAGGTAAGACACAGTTTGCTCATACCACTAAGAATCAGTATTGGATTTGACATTGTGTATCGTCTGAATATCTATCAATGGATAAACACATCGGAGTTTCGGGAATGAGACACGGTACATGTCACTTTGTCCAATTTCTAGGACAGAAGAATCCAGTCATGTATTTTGCCTGCCTTAAGTAGAAACTATTCAAAATTTCCCTTCACGTTGTCTTTTAATGAGAACTTCCTAATTATTGAATTTTCCCCTTCATACTGGGCGTAAGACTTGCGTTGTTTTCTAAACAACATTTTCAGATCATTGGATGACGTCTGCTGCGGCGAAAAGGTGCGTGCCTGACCGGAGTATAGCCATACCAGGTAAAATTAGGCCTTTTACCACTTGTACTATCTGACTATTATGGAATTCACTTTTCTGCCAAGATCACAATCTCGGCCAAACAGGTGTCTTTTGAAATCACTGCATGATCTCTATCAAGGAATTAGGCTTAACATTGTAGTTGCCACAAGCTGTTAGTGAAAAAAAAAACGCGCGAGTGCATCCACGGACGATTGATAAATCACAAGGACGTCGTCTGCTACGTACGACAGAAATCTGGACAGTGTTTCGCTATTCTAACTCGTGTCAGTGTGTGTTTACATTGTCTTACAGTATTTCAATTTGATTTGGCACTGTGCCCCACATTATATCGCGTCTCAATGTGAATTCAACAGTTCTTGCTCGATCCATACATCATTCAACTTGACTTTATTCTGTGAAGTATACGACTCATTGTGGATGATACGCCTATACTTTCAGTAAATGTTAAGAGCATTGGTGTGACTTTAATCTTCTTGGTACAATGGCGACATTAAAGGAAGTGGCCTTGCTATACTCCCCCTTATCAACTGACCACCGAAATGAGATCGAAGAAAAGACAGACGATGAGATCATGGAATACAAAGGATGTACGATGTCCACTGAATCGGTACGATGTTTTTGTTTGTTTTTAATCTATTTATAAACCGACTTAATAATGAACGATGAATGATAAAAGTCAATGAATCAATCAATGCTTTTGTGCTTATAAATGCGCGAAATTTCGGGCACTCCACTAATTCTTCGCCGGGCTTAGAACGAGAATTATTGTTGATTGATTATCGATTGATCATTGATTGCTGATCATTGTTGATTATTAATTATTATGTTGGTCATATCGTAAGCTGGCACACACCAATCCAATAATTCGATCGTTTGCCAATCAAAAGTATTGGCTTGTATATGCTATTATAAACTGCTTGCTCTCACCGGTATTTCTTCATATTTGAATAAAAAGCGATATCAGGGTAGCACTGAACCTCTAAAATGATGACCTTTTTTCAAGCCTACCCAAAATATAGAATTTTATTTCAAATGCGCTTCACAATTTTCTCCATTATAACGTGTGTTAAATGACAAAAGCCATCTTCACTTTCGCTATAGGCGTAACCCTGATTTTTTTTCCTATCAAAATACAATTATATTTATTGTCTGTAATAGGCCTATAAACTAATTGTGTGCCCCTCTAATAATACAAAACAGTTAAATCCCCGGCAAGTACATACGTGACGAATTCGTACTTTCGATTAAGTCACTTGATCCATGTGGTTTGTCATTACTATGTGTTTATCATGATACATGTAATTAACATTACATGACAATTTCCTTTAGGAATACCACTTAAAGGCAGATATTCTACATTGAAATAAGACCCCCTTTGATTTGTGCTCATGGTATACCTGCTAGGAGCAATTGCAGATTATGGTGTTTTACTGATTTATTTAATTCAAATTGCAGAGAAATTGAAGAGATCATCCCACACTCAACTGAATGCATGTGTTGCATGTTATAACTTCTTTATATATATATATACTCTTCTTTATTATTTTTAAACACTTTTTTCTTTCGTCCTTTTTTACCAGAAATCAGAAGGGGTGAGCCCACTCCCCTCGATAGCACCGCCCCTAATAACCCATTCGTAAGGGGTGAAGATTTAGAGGAAATGCCAGTGTATATGTACATATTTTTGCTATTATGATGTTAGTATAATCTAATAATGCGAGTAGCAATATCGCATTCGACTGCCATAAACACTTGATGGTTTATCAATTTCATTGGAGACCGAAAGCAATGCACAGTAAAAAAATATTATAAACGCTGTTTAATATATGAACCATACAGTAATTGTTTAAACCGTTTAAACAAGTGTTTAAATCTTAAGCAACAAAGTTTAATTTTCAATATCTAATTTTCAATAAATTAAACATGATTGTTTAAACGGTTAAACAAATACTGTAAGGTTCATATAGTAAACAGCGTTGTGTAAAATCTTAAACAGCGTGTTTACTGTGTGGGGAGGTGAGGTGTGTCAGTTATTGAGAACGTAACTGCCGTTATTGCCACTTCCCTCAAAATCAATTACACCTTTAAAGGTGCTTTCTTAGGAAGCCGTTAACAAGGTTCAATAATTCATAACAATATACAAAGGGCATAATTACATGTGAACTCGAAACATATCCTTCTTTCAAATTGACCATAATTAAACAAGATATCCTGTTATGTTCTTCTTCCTCCTCTGAAATACCCCTCTTTCGTCACAATAACCGCCGTCGCCGAGGTCTTTTTTTCTTTTATTGAGTTAACACAGAGTTAAACAGACAACGCCCTTTCTCTATAGGCTTCTTCAAATGAGGAAAATGAAGAAAAAAAAAAGAATGGGAATCGAATCCTTTGAAGAATAAGTAAAAGAAATGTCATTATAATCCTACAATACTGTTTGCGCATTCTTCAATCAATTTTAGCCATATTCACGCTTTCGTTCAACCATCCATTAGTTTATTCATTGTCTCGTTTAATAATGTATCGACGTTGCTAATTGTATCGATGTACGCATTATGCTTATATGTAAATGTTCATTCATTCACGATTCAAATTATTATTTCTTATTGAATTATTTGCTTAATTCATCCATTACCTGTATTCATTTATTTAGTATTCGTTCATTGAATTCATTTAATATTATTCATTGATTTCCAACAATTCATCAATCCATCCATAAATCCACCCACCCACCCATTCATTCATTCATCAATTCATACATTGATCTATCCATCCATTAGTTGATTCATTGATATACTAATACCATTACTTATGAACTTGTAATTCTATTCATTCATTGCTCCATTCATTCAGTGAATTATATTGTATCATTTGTTCATTCATTCCTCAAGTTTCTGTTATCCATTTTACATGTTTTATTATGCATTTTTACCCAATTGTCTATTATTACATTAATTTATTTACAATCTGCTATGCGGATATGGAAGCGTTCGCGGTCAAGTTCTCATTCGAGTTCAACTTTCGTTCATTTCAATAATCTATGTCCCCTGATTAAAACTTTGACATGGACGTGCCTTGTTTCTACTAATCTTCATATCATTATAATCCGTTTGATAATATGGGTTTGATCTTTTGAACCCTGCACGTTCGTCGGAAAGTTATTTTCACATTTATTTTACGTTCATGTGGCTATACGTTAATCCCACATAAGGCTTAATAAATATACGAACGTGTGTTATAAGTGATTTTGTTTATTCAAATCCCTTCAGCGTAATGTTCCAAGTTCGATATTTGAAAGTAAATAGGACACGGGATTAAAATGGTGTATAGAGAAGCAAGACTACTTATCACTGGCGTATCTAGGATTTTCCAAAAGGGGGACACATTTTTTGAAGGATATTTCGTCCGGGAAAAAATTTGACTAGCAAAAAAAAAAAAAAAAAAAAATCAAGGATTTCTTACCAGATTTCTGCCCCCCTGCCCCCCCCTTAGGTATATACGCTAGTGCTGCTTATATATAATTGTATAATTTTAACCATAAATTCAACCCCAAACCCCATTTTGTTTAGTTATTTATATCTGTGGTAATGCATTTATTATTCCTTCTGTATTTAGCCTATATTAGGCTTTAAACCATTTATCAGTATTTGATGATATTTGTCCATCTAGCCATATATCTTTTGTTTATTTATTCATTCACTTATATACTACATTTCATATTGTATACTTTTATAATTTTACACGAATTATTTATCAATAAATCTAGTATTTATTCATTTAATATCATATTTTATTCATTCATTCATTATCTGCTTACGTTGTTCCGTGTTACGCCTATCTTTATATCATACTCCCCATGTCGAGAAGACATAATTAAAAATAAGATCTTGACCACCTCAACTTACAGCTCAATATCACCGGCATTAAATTACTTAATTTTGATGGACTTTGACATCCCATTATGATAATCATGAATTGAAAAAGTATCAATGTAACGTTTGTTTTGTGTTTCACTTAATTTTACTTTATTTTGCACCCCCAAACTTTACTTGACCACTTTGACATTGCATTTTGGTAGAAGAGCTAGCTCGTGTTTATGCCAATTTTCTGCTGATAATTATGTGACTTTAACACAGCTGTTCATATCTTGACATTCTATTTGGCATGGTATGTATTATTCGAGGCGACGGCATATAGCAGATGGCAAAAAACAATGTCAAATATTTCATGAAGAGAGATTAACGACATGCCATGTTTTTTTAATCAAAATAAAAACATACTTAGTCGAAAATAGAGTACAAATATACCAGTTTATTGGCTTTATTCGTCTAAAGATGTAGGGTTAGGATTAGGGATGGAGGTACGTCTTTAGTGTATACTATGAAGCTTCAGAAAGTGGTAAAAATCTGCGATGTCATTTTCGTAAAGAAAATATCCTTTATCCATGGTTATCAGTCTGGCGCACTAACGCTTTCCCGCTATTCACGAAATGAATGGAAATGCGCTATTACAGTTCGCTGGGCGGTCATTCAAGGTCGCACTCGTTTGATTGGCACCAGCTCTGAATAGACGTGTGCAGTCGTTTTATGTAAATCGCCGTACGTATGCCGTACCATATAGCACGCGTTCTTAGTTCTATTATAAATTGGGGTGTAGCCGGCGTTTTGTTGTTGTCTTTTTCAATAAAAATAAGAACAATTAATCTATCTGTAGATGTTTTTTTAGTCGTTTTTACGTAATTTTTAACGTCAAATACTAGTACATGTACCAAGTAGTGTCCCACGTGCAGGGACGTGAAGAGGCCCGGTCGCACAGCTCGGGCATCAGCTAAGCGCTCGGGTGCACACAAAACTGCAAAAGGCACTTATTACTTTCGAGAAAGGTGATGGAATGAAAAGGATGAAATCGAAAGAAGGGGCGGTAGTTGAACGAAATCGTGAATGTCTTGAAAATAAAACTGAACTGATTTTCCTGCTTGTGATCTGTGATTTTTTTTTTATTAAACCCGGTTATTAAATGACACTTATTTGCCTGTGATTGTCATGATGGATGTTATAGGATCTACTTCGAATCGAATTTAGCCTATACATATCATGCTCTATGCTTTCTTTTTTATTTGACTTTACCTAATCGCTGCCAACTTCGGTCATAAAATATTCAAATCACATTAATTTTGCTTGTTTAATCTCAATTATTCTTTAATATACAGGGGCCGGCCACAAAACGGTTTTTGTGGGGGGGGGGGGGGGGTTGTCCATGCAAAAAATCATAATCGATGGTCATTTTAAAGTTTTTGAATACGGTTTTGGAAAAAGAAGAGCGGGGCTCAAGCCAGGCCGGCCCCCAGCCCCCCCCCCCCCCCCCCCGCTGTTTCCGCGGCCTCTTTATCAAGCTTATCATACCATTTTTTTTTTTCAATTGCCCCCATCACGCGTGTATTGATATTCTGTACCCGGTTTCTTCTATAAACAAACTAAAATTAACCCAACTCCAGATGGAAATTCCGTATCACTATCAGTAGAAAGGATTATGTGTCTTTTCGGGCAGCCGGCCGGACGTCTTATGTAATGCACGTGGTTTATTGTGTAGCATCTCATAGTTGCTGTTTGTCATCTGTATCTCCTCCTACACCGGGCTCTCTCCACGACATTGCAGGTTTTACCAAATACAAAAAACGTAAGTTTTCTTCTTATTAACATTCGTGTATCAGTGACTGTTGTATTGCTTGTAATATTTCCATTCGTGATTTTGAGCTGTCATCATACTAAACTGAGAAAGAATTTAATAACATTTCATCTTGTCATTCGACCTTCTCACACTCACAGCTCAGCACTGGAGGAAGTATACACAGGCGTTTTGCTCCGTACACGACCAGTACCAGATTCTTCAATCGACTCCACGTTGACAGCAAATATGGGGAAGAAAGTCCAGAAAAAGACGAAAACAATGTGAGTAAATTAACCCATGATGTTTTATCAATAAATGTAAAAGAAATAATGATAAGAAGAATATATCTTTTATTTGTGTAATGATTGATCACCGTAAAATTTCAAAGAAGCGATATAGCCCAAGCAAAGGTGAGGGAATTGCTCCCCTCCCCCAGCATACCCAGTGACCATGTGGCGTCTGAGCGCAACCTTTCGTGTGGGGCATTTAAAAAAAAATGAGTGATAGTATATTGACCTTGTAGTGGAAAATTTAACTTTAATCGTCAGAAATAGGCTCCCATTATGCCCTTTTAAAATTTTTGTCAAATTCTCTTTTTTTTTGGGGGGGGGGGGGGTGGTGGAACATTGGGGGATCCAGTGCCCCATCCCCCTCTATTACATAAAGGATGAAAAGAGAAAAAAAAGGAAAGGGGGTATGATACAGATAATATGAAAATGTTCAGTAAAAAATGTAAAATAATTAATATTAGCTTCACTCTCGCTGAGGGGCGGGGCACTAGTGCCCCTTTTGTGGTCCTCAAGATGTAACCCACTGAGGTGCCATGGCCGAGTGGTCTAAGGCGCCTGGCTACATGAAAAAGTCTGGGGTTCGATCCCCGGCCGCGGCAGCTATGCCCGTGAGCAAAGCATTTAATCGACAATTCTCTTTTATCCTGCTCTCAAATAAATGGAAATGCTATATGTATTATTTGTAACTAGGTGTGAACTTGTTTTTTTTTTTAAAAGATGTAATTTGTGCCTGTATTTGCCCACTACTGCTGTCCCATTCAAAATGAATTTATTGCTGGGCCACTTGAGAGATACTTATCCAACATCTACCCCCCAAAAAAAATCACTCAGAAGAGTCCCCCTCCCAATGAGGTAATTGAGGGGGGGGGGTGAATGTTCAGGATGGTAATTCTTTTGTGGGAAATTTTCTGGAATAAGTGAAAACATGATAATATGATCTGGACTACCAATAAAATATAAAGCAAGTGAACCCCCCCCCCCCCCATTCATTTAAAGTAAACATATTTTTGCACTGTCCCTTTGTGTTTTCACATGGAACTGTTTTTTGTATTTATGATGTTTTTTATGTGTTTTTTTTATTTCACAGGTTCCTAAACAAAGTGATTAACTTTAAAGAGAAAAAAAATCTTCGCAACCAGTGCAAATATCGAAGGAGGAAGAGCTTGTTCAATAAAAGCCACGAACTGGCTGAGGTTACTGGATGCGATGTGTTTCTTTATGTCAAGGATGAGTTTTCAAAAGTTACATATTGGGGAACAGATAATGCATTGCAACTCTTTCAACCAGTAATAGATTCTTGTGACAACAATGACAGTACCCCAGTTTCATCTGTACAGTTTGTAACTCCGTCAAAAACCCCGAAACATTTACAGAGCGTGGTTCCATGTGATGCAGATTCATCCGATTTAGGAACTCTCTTATCACAATTAGCCAGTGGATCAGACAGCTTGGCTCTGAGTGACATCACACCACTATCTACATCATCTCCAAGCACATCTGTACAAGTCACACCCAAGGCCATTGCCAGTTCCTCACTGAACACCCTCAGCAGAGCTTCACCTAGAGTCGGTGTACACCCATCCACATCTCAGATCTCTTCACCAAAGCATGCATCCACACCAGATACTCTTAAGAACTCTCTCTCTACTTCAACACAAAACCTATCACAGAGTGTTTGTACTCCAAGACCAGCAGCAAAGCGCAAACTAGTTGGTGGTACTCCAGATTCAACACCCAAATGTCAACGCACTGCAGTGTCAAGTGGTGTAAACGAATCCCCACTCCCAAGAGCTCCTGGCAAATCTTTAGTCAGCACAAGCCTTCAAACATACCAAAGTGTTTCAACACATGATGCTTCATGCAAAGATAAATCCACATTTTCAGATGTAGTACAACATCAATCCATGCCTGATGCTGCCGTGGATTCATCGACACATGACATAGCACTATCATCTAATGTCCAGGATGAACCAAGTGAGAAAGAAGGACTGAACGATAATGAAATCATTCAAAAGGACAAAGCCAAAGGGAAGCAAAAGAAAAAAAAAGATATTTACATTGTAGAAGCAATTGAAGGTGAAAAGTTAGAAGATGGAGAAAAGCTTTTTTATGTCAAGTGGAAGAATTGGCCCCGTAAGTTTAATACGTGGGAACCAGAACACCACATACTGGACATACGCTTGCTAGAAGTCTACTACCAAAAGAAGGCAGAAAAATAAACTTTTTTTTCAGTAACAAATGGCCTTTTTATTTCATATTATCATTAGGTCAGACTAATATTCATGAACATACCTGAAGTATGTGGATAAATCACAAAAGCTTTGACAGAGTTTATGGATGACTACATGTATGATGTAACCACCATGTTCCACATAAATGTACAAGTATAAAGAAAGCAAAATTACAAATATACATGTACTGTACATGACCATGTACCATCTTTGTCATTTCTAAACTACATTTGATCTGTATGGTGTATTTACATACATAAGTACATCTCGTAATTTTTTAACAGATTTCTGTTCATGAAGTGAAATAAATGTTTTTTTTTAATATTGAGCTGAACAAAACTACTGAGTAACAACATGTACATTTGATGTTGACTTATTCCATGATTTCTTCTCTAAATTTCATGATGAACATGCACTAAGACTACATGTACCAGTATACATGTAACAGAAAGCAGACAAACCATGATAGTGATGCTACATGTACAATGTATAGTTGATCTTTGAAACATCTGAATTTATAGTGAATCATGTACACTGTACTCATATGCAGCAAAGGAACAATGTACCCACTGAACTGTGAATCAACGCATAATATACCAGTACATGGAATTCTTCTATTAAAATAGTATCTTCCATTTTTATTACACTGTAGGTTCAAAATTCATACTACATGTAGTAGACGAACATGTTCAGCTTTGTAAAATAAATTGTTTAAACTAAGTGCATGTAGAAATTCATCTCTTCCTTAATCAATGTTTAAATATGTTAGAAAAATATGTATTACGTATCGATTCAGTAAGTACAGTAGCAAAATGAGGAAATAAATCCCTCAATTTACATAGTTCATTTACTGTATGCAGATGACTATGAAAAAATTAGGTTACATGGACATGTAGATATTGTATCAAGATAAAAAAAAAGGAAAACATAAATATACATACATGTATATGTCCATAATACAGTAGTGTGCATGTTTTTAGTAAAGTTGCACCCCAAATATTCATGGTGTGAAGACTGAAGATAGATTGTACATGTATGTTTCATTTTTAAAGGCAGGGGAGGCCCACTGTACATGGACATGCTGCACTTCACTGTACATGTATATATATCTGTAAATACTTGTAAATACATGTAAATTACTTTGTTCTGTAACAAACATGCAAAGGCAAACAAAGAAAATATGTGAAAATTATCTTTGGCCTACGATGCATCCAAACTCATCATGGCCCACTACATGACTAGAAACAGTTGAGAAGCACTGATCTACATGTATATGAATGTACAGAGGGAATCGTTTCATTTGCTCTCATGTGCACTGTAAACTAAGCAGATAGAAATAGCTTCTACATACATGTACCAGAAGAGTTCATGATGTAGAGTTTACTCCAATAATTAATGAAGAGATTCACATACATGTATACATGAAATTCATGTTGTCTTTGATAATTGATATGTTTACCAAATGCACTTACATACACTGAAAATGTGCATACACTTATTGTATACTTATACTGTTCAAGATATATTTGCATGAATAAATGTTTCTTTTTCTTAATAAATACATGGCATGCTTTTAATTTGTTTAATATAATGCATTTCTATTTACCCTACATCAAATTTCAGTACAAGTAACTGCAATGCAGCAAACAGAAATGTTGTATAATTCAAGTTAAAACTTGAACAGATTCTTCAATCGACTCCATGTTGAGTCAACAGCGATTGGCTACCAATTTCTGTGCTCACATCTTTATGAGAAAAATTATACTGTACACTTAATTCCTGCCAGAACCCCTGACCTCACCTTGGGAGAGTGCAGCACAACATAAATCAATTTCTTGATAAAGGAAATTATGCCAATGGTAGGATTTCAACCCAAACAGTAAAGAAGGCAACAAATTACATATTTTCTTTTATTTTCAGGGGCTACTTTTCAAAACTCACTGACAACATGTAAATCTGTAACGTTGGCTTAGCATTGAGATGAGGATTTCCAGTGTTCTTTTTGTATGGAGGCTACAATAAATCGCTTCCAGCCCCTGTATAATTTTTTCCCTGCCCCTAATGGATAGTTATAAGTCCTCACTATTATGATGCAACTGCATGTTACGTGTCTGTAACTTTTGAGGAAATGAAAGAAAGTTATTATAAGAGTACATGTATACATGTACCTGCTATAAGCTGGACTGCCATTTCTGAACATTTTAGCCTGTGCATGTGCACTTACACATGTAGATTAGCTCAGTAGGCTACATGTATATGTACATGATACCACCATGAAATCATTTCATCATTTAAACAAAATTAAATTATTATATGTATTACATGGTTTTAACAAAATAAAATGGTTTGATATTGATAAAAAATAGAACCCTGCATTGAAAATACTGGATTGAAGGAGGAAAATGCTGGCTACACATTAAAGGGATGGTCCGGGCTGAAACTATTTATATCTAAATAAATAGTGTAAAATTCAGAGCGAAATGATGAAAATTTCATCAAAATCAGTAACAAATAACGAAGTTATTAAATTTTAAAGTTTATCAATATTTTGTGAAAAGCAGTTATTTGTACATGTAAATCGTCATCAATATTCATAAGGTGGGCTGATGATGAACATTACACCACAATTTCCTTTTCCTTATACATGAAATCATGTTTCATTTTTTCATACTTGTGTAAATCATGTGTCTCCATTATGATGAAATAAGTTGAGGCAATAAATACATTGTAATGCACTAAATCAGTTTTCAATCCAAATTTTTTGTTTTAGTCCTTGGTAAATTTTTTGAAATATACCTTATTTCATATAATGAAATACAAAAGATAAAGTGGGGATATGACATCATCAGCTCACCTAATGAATGTTCAATAAAGATGTGTTGTTTCACCAGAATAATGCAAATCTTTGAAATTCAATAACTTTATATGTTATCCCATTTTGATCAAAATATCAGCATTATGCTCTGTGAATTTTATTCTACATGTATATACATGTATTGTGATAGAAATACAAGTTGTACATCCAGTCTGAACCATCCCTTTAAGTGCATCTACATGTATAGGCATGCACTACAACATGCAGTTGTGACAGCCCCCATAACTGAATGATCACAAGCATGAAGAAAATATGAATTCTACAAAATTACACCATGTTCAGTCTGCACAAAAAGCCAGATATGTAAACACTTAAGATCGGACTTAAAATTAAGCCAAGATAAAAATGCGGGCCACCAATAAATGCATGTACATGTACAATGTACATGTATGAAAGATTAAACAAATAAAATCATCTTATTAGGAGTTCAGAAAAATATCAAATACACACATTTTAGTGTACTGCAAGCCTTGTGTTTGAACAAAAAAAGACAAGTCAGTTTCAATTTGTACATGTACATGTACATGTAGGTTGTCACTAGACTCTTTTAAGATTTAATATAGAGTTCTCTTCAAGTTCTTCAATATTGGCATTCACAAAAATTATTGGACCTTTTTTACATGTTTTAATACACCTGTACACATCATTTTCCCCAAAAATCAAATCACAGAAAAGTCATGCATTTACAAATGAGCAGTGCATGTAATGTGTGTTGAGTGTCAGTAACTGCTCAAAGAACAAAGCAAACGAAACATTTCACTGTTGAAATTTGTGCATTCCATTTGAAGATATTAAGGGATATAAAAGAGCTAAAATATCAACGAGACAAGTCCACGGTTGAAAGATGAATGAATTTGAGGATACCCAGTAGTGCTGTTGTCAGGAACAAAGATCTACATGTATGTATGTACAGGTACATGTATAGGAAAAAAAGTCAAGTTGCCAGAATTTTAAAGCAAACACATGTAACCATCATAATCTACACGTCGGTTAAGTCTCCATGTTCTGTTCAAATATTAGTCGTCAATGTACGTGTATTACTCTTCCAGTAAACATATCGGCTTTGAGACACCATAAATGAAATGAATAATCAAATACATTATTCATCTTCTTCACTGTCATTATTCACAAGCTGCTGACCAGAGACTTCCTCCTGAACCCGATCAAAGAAGGCAATGAAGTCATCCTTCTTCCTTTGCCTTACCGATGACTCCCATTCAGCCAAGAGCATGGTCCTGATACTCTCATTATCCAGTGAATCAATTAAAGCAAGGACGCGAGATGCGATAACTTCCTTCTTTTGGTTTCTTATGTCACTGTGCCATGCACGTTCTGCCTCAGTAACAAACACAGGATCCACCTCGCTCGTTGTATCTTCTCCGGAGTTGATATCAAACCTGCGACTTGCAAAATGCTGCCTCCTCTTGGTTGCCTGCTCTGTCAAGTTGACCAGTTCAGCATCAAGCTTCTCCAAGCTCACAGATTCGAACGCAACTTCTGAGAATGGATCCTGCAAAAAATTGCTGCTTCTCAAACGTGTCCTCCAGGCGGTGATCTCCTCATCATGTACTTTGTGACTGCTTGTGTAGGGCTTTACAGCTTCTGGGTCATCACTTGTCATTCTGGCAAAGACTGCAGACCTCAACTGCAATAATAAAAAGTAGAAACAAAATAAGCAAATAAAAAGGTGACTTTATATGCCACAAAAATCTGTAGCTTGCCTTTCAAAGTTTCATTAACTGCATGCATGTAAATATAAACTACATGTACATGCACATGGACACTATAGTGCATGTTTTCCCCCAATTAAAGACTTTGAAACTACATGTACTGTACACATGGGCGGAAATCTGTCCCCAAAGGTGTGGGGGAGGGGGAGGACTTTGACAAGTGAAAAAAGAAGGCTTTTACCCAAAATGTAAGGTCGTTTAGTCAAAAATACATGTATTATTTCGATTGGGAATGATGTATTTTTATCCAACAGGAAAGACCAAAAATAGTAGGGGGACATTTCATATTGGGGGGAACACATCCCGCCTCTGCCCATGGATTTCTGCCCATGCATGTACATGTATACTGTAGGTATGTACATTAACTTCATGTAGCCTTCTTAGAGTTGTCTTACAAATTATTGATTCTTCAAGAGCATGAAGGGAAATTAACTTAAAAGGGAAATATGACATCAGTACATGTTTGTAAGATAACAATAGAGTGCATTTAAGTCTTCTGAACAGGTAGTGTAAGCTTAACATTCATCATTTTCAATTCATCACATTTTGATTTAATTATCAGTGGTTAAATTGTTGAATTTGTGTATAAAAAGTAACATGATAAAATACATGTAAAGCAGTACGTTACCTCTAAGAACTTTTCCAGATTTCGAAAAATCCTCAGCCAGTCTTCCTCTGTTGGCACACCACGCGGTGCCCATGCTTTGCTATTCTTGTTTATCACTTCCAGAATAAAATCCAGGTCTTCGCAGCGTGAGGGGTCCCCAGACGTTGATAGTGCCTGGTGCATCCTCAGGAACTCCTGCACGGCTGGTGGGGCTGCCAAGAAGTTTGACAATTCCACTAATTCGATAAGTTGATACTTAGGGTGATTTCGACTGTGGAATATGGGAGCGAACTTGACTCTACCTACATAGATTAAAAGGGAAGGGGTTGGGGATACAAAGTACAAATAATGAGCATGACTATAATCGCAAAGATAGTCTTCATCATGATTTCTTCATAAATGTAGATTCTCATCTAGCTTTATAAATCTTTATCTTTAAGAATATTAGATGCATTGCTGATCAATCCAAAATACATGTACATGTAATACATTAATGCTGTTACAAATTATTGTATAAAAATAACGTTCACAGTAGGAAAAAATCTGAGGCACCGTAACTCTTGATAAAAGGAAACTGAAAACCAGAGTGATAATTAACAGAACAAGTATTATTTCACACAATGTTTTTGCTCTGAGTATATGTATATAAATCTGTTGGTATATACAATGGTGGACAGGAAATGTAGATGTACATGTACATATGTTGTTGTGCCAACATGTTATCATTAACTCTTAAAACAGATAATCACTTCTGCGGCAAAATTTGAAAGTTCTGATTAATTCAATAACTTTTCATTTTGGATTTACATGTATACATTTGTATGTTACATGTACAGTTGTATGTACAGTATGTATACCGGTATGTACAGTACATGTACAAGTATGTATGAATATGCACAGAAAATTGTTATTTTTGCCAATTTCAAGATTAGGACTAAGTAAAGTATGTATGTACAGACTTCATACATGTACATGAACATTTGCATGCACATTGTAAATGTGTAGGACCTGTTAATATCAACTGTACTAGGAGAAAAATAGGCAAAATTTTTCGCATATTACCTGCTATCACTAGAGCCATGTTGTTGTGTCGAATTCCTTCTCTCAAATGCATGATGGCAGAAGCATACGTCAGTATTTGCTCCTGTAAGTACTTGAATTGAGGCTTCTGCACTCCTCGACTCCACCGCAGAAAGCCATCCGGGGTTGCTTTGGAGCTCTTGGACAGGCATTCCCTCACATACGGCAGCACAAGTTCTTGTAAGCTCCCATAGTACATAATCTGTAGAATTTCCCAAGATTTGTGGTGGTCGCTTCCAGCTTTTGCATATTTCTGTGCATTGTCCGAACAGAATCCCATTGTTTTTGCTAGATCTTTAAGGCATACATCCCAATTGAGGGCGAAGAATGACCTGACCATATTCATTTCCACATGTCCATGTCCAATTCTTAGTAGCACCCAGTCAAATTCAAGACAAGTAGGAAGGTCCTTCGGAGCCACATTGGCATATGCATCATGTTCCGCGCAGTGAGATTCATACGCCTTCCTCGTGAATACAGCCTTCTTACACTCCTGGCAGGTAAATGTTTCTTTCAGCACCCTTTGTGCTAAAAAAAAGGGCAATCCATCGCATGTCACAGCTACCCACTCTCTCTCCCCATCAGGTACATATTTCTTTACTTTTACTTGTTTCCCAATTTCTTGGAGTACTTTCAGAACACTTGCATGAGAATTTGGGTTCACGAAGATTGGTTCACCTGCATGTACCTTTACTTTGCTCGAAGAACACGTACTTTTACCAACATCGGAAAGAGGAATGTCTTGATAACTGTAGGTTATTTTCGTTTGGGACTCGGGTCGTTGCTGTGGTTTTCTAGTTTCATCTCTGCTTTCTAGCTCTCCTGTTTGGTTTTTTAGACTGGCAGAACAGGAAATACAAACTCGTTTTGTCCGAAGGTTGTTTACTCCACAATGCACACAAACTCTCCAATCCCTAGCATGTGCCTGTTCATCAATTTCATCATCTACATGGTCTCTTAGTTTTGAATCTTTCGTTATCTGTTGTTCAGTTACTGTGTCAATGGCCTTTTGTAGCGAGTGGAATACCTGGGTATAATGAGTGCTATCTACTGCCTTGTTGAAGTCACTACCCTTGTCTAGAATTGTATTTATTTTCTCTGCAATATTGCTTGCCGTTTGCCAATTTCCTGGCTTTAGGTCCTTCGATGCTTGGAGTCTTCCTGCGGGCTGAACTTCAGCAATGCAAGTTGAGGTAATCACACTAGCTTTGACCTTGTTGTCAGTTCTTACGTGGTATGATTTTCCAATTACTTGGTCGTTATCAAAACCAACAAGAATGTCTCCACTGGGAGTGTCCAGAGGTTTTGCTGCTTGCTCTTTCAACCAATTAAGGATGTACGTATGACTTCCAGCAGGGCTCGATGATGATATGACATTACATGCAGCTTTGTTCCTGGTTGCAGCGTGGACAACTAAGTTTTCCGACAGGGAAAATGGCAGCACAATCTTTTTATTATAAAGGGAATAAACTTGTTCGATTGTCTTAGCAAGGTGTAGATCCTGATTAAGATCATGTGATGGACCAATTCCCTTCAAGAATGAGTGTACTACACTATTCCTTTCATTGACCCATTTCTTCACATCCAATGATGTAAGTACGTCAATGCTACTTTTCTGTAATAGTTTAATGTCTTCCTTTATATTTAATCGCTGGCTTTTACCAAGAAAATTAGCAACCTCTGCAAGTTCCTCTTCCTCAAAAGATTCCAATTGTTTGATAACCTGATTCACTCTGGTGCTACTGCTAACGCTAGAGCTCGGACTGTTTTTAGTAGGCCTAACGTTAGTAGTACTAGTAGTTGATGATGTTGACGCAGTCGCAGATGATGACGGTCCCAATGGCGAGAACTCTGATTTCGAGGTTCCCTCACGTTCAATAGCAGCTACACGATCCTTAAAATATTTGTGACAAAGTGAACAAATCACGAAGACTCTCTTCTTCTTCTGTCTTACATGTAGTAGGAGTAACCTGTCTTTTTCTTTATTTTCCTCGGCCCATTCTGCTCTCACACGCTCATCAACCTCTAAAACACTAACAAATTCTCCAACGTCTGGGACCAAAGGTTGATGAAGGTCTACGTGCAAACGATTTGAACATTCATGAGCAAATTTACCATCTGCTGTCCTTTTCGACATGTCCACGCATCATTTCCATCACCAGCATATTATCAACATAAAAGGTTAGTGAATCCAAATATAGAAATTAACATCCAAAAGCAAACAACTCCGAAAATTGCGCAAAATATGTATACAAATTCAGTTAATCGTCACGGAACAAAACGCAGTGAGTCCAGTACCTACACACGTGAACAACATGCACGTACGTACGTACCGTACACAAGATCGAGTGTATACCGTATACTTTGCCGTATACACACGAGTACACGTAGACGGCATACGAACAAAGACTTTGCTGTGAAAAGGAGCAGCGACTGGAGAGAACATCTAGCAATACACATTTCGATTTTCGAAACGAAAAATCTAACCTAATTACGTATTCCGATAAAGATTTCTCAAAATGTCATGGATGATTCCTTTCTATTTTCGAAGAGGGGGAATATCAACTATTTATCGTTTGTATCATGGAGTATACAAAGTATTGAACCATGACATTTCGTGTAAGAATGTTTCAAATATTGGTAGTCGAAATTCACAGAATTTTTACATTGACAAAGCGTGCGAAGCCGCGCAATGCATGATGGGGGGTTGCACTATGAATTATGCATGAGGCCTATTTTAGCGGAAATCCATTCTTTTAGTGGGTAGTGGAAAAGCGTTAGTGCGCCAGACTGGTTATTGAGTGGCATCACTTACGAGACTGCAGTTTGAACGGAGTAGGTGCCAGTGGCTTTGATAATTTGAACTCAAACTCGGTATGAAATACCAGTAAAACTTTAGCATTTTAAGCCCCAACTCATTAGCGCTATACAAACACTTTAATTTCCAAGGTTTAAAAAAAAATAGATCGGTCGTGAATTGTGGCTAACCGAATCTTGGATTTTTTTTATTTTAATGATTAAGTTTTAAATCTCATAAGATTTAAATTGGATTCTTTTAGCCATATATTTACTCCCACATGTATAAATCTGCGTACAATATTCGCAGCCGATCTGCATATATTTCATATTAAAGGGGAATCCAACCCAAATAAAAACTTGTTTTTATAAGGAAAAGACAAATCAGACAAGTTGATAGGGCAAGGACTACTCTTCCATGTACTCCAATACATATCAATCATGGCTAAAATTTCATTTTCCCCAAAAGTTTTATTTCAAATTATATTTTTCTTTCATGAGGACATAAAACAATATACTACCTGGGTTATATTTAGATTACTGCCCCAGGGGCATGGGTACTTAGGAGAAAACCACAAATCCCTGATAATAAAGTACATGGCCTATGGGAAAGTTGTCCTTGCCCCTTGTCATAATTTACTTACCCAATTGCCAATTTAAAATCTACATAGTATTAGTGATCTCAATTTTAAAGCGGCTATAACTTTCTTATTGCTTGTCCGATTTCTTTCAAACTTTCACCATTCTGTTTTATTCATTTTTCTCCTTACCAACACAACATTTTATGGCCAAGGCTGGATTCCCCTTTAAGCCTTGGAATTTAGATACTTCAGGTTAGTGTCACTTGGGAATCAAGATGGATAGTGACCGAGCTGGTAATTTTGTTTTTACCTCCTTGAATTTTAAGTTAAACATATAAGCACATAACAATATCGGGCATTGTGGTGAATGGAAGTTTTATGCAAGGGAGTGTAGCGTTCGGGCGAAATGTGACATTTCAAGTAGTGAACGTAGTTTTACTTTTCATATCATAAATAGGGGTAGGGACTTTTCATTTCATTTTTTTTATTGCGGATCAGTAATGACCCCCCCCCCCTTCCATTCTCGGCTACGCCAATGATTACGATACACGTACCAACTACTTCTATTGCTACTGCTAATAATATACTACTGAAATGATAAAACAAAACAGCAACAATATCAACAACAATAATAACAATGACAGAAATATCACAAGTAATAGTAATAACCATAATCATGATAATTATAGCATAAATGATATTAAAAATTATATAATCAATAGCTTTAGCAAAAAAAGAATAAGAAAAAACAATTGGGCATACTTTTTTCTCTATAGAATGAAATGCATTAAACCGTCCCTTATAAAGAGCAGAACCCTTATGAGACATTGTCTCAAAGTCAATTCCTGATATTTTCTTTGACTTTAATCCAAGATCTTTCTGATAGATATTTTAGAACCCTCTATGTTAAGAGAAGGAATAACCAAATCAAGAGCCATTGTATGACTAATAATAAACCTTAAACACTCGTCCATCCATTAATAGACCTTTAAAGTCAGCCAGTAATAAAACAAATTAATGTTCTCTCAAATGTTATCAAATTAATCACACAGTCAAGTACATAACATAAAACAGTACATTATATATTTCAGGTTAGCCCCAAATAAATGATGGCATTATAAACGAGAAATGAATAAGGTGAATAACCAGTGGTGTAACTACGGGGGGCATGGGGGGCACGTGCCCCCTCCCCAATCGGCTGGCCAAAGGGAAAAAACGGGGGAAATTAGAAAAAAGGGAGAAATTAATAGAAACGTAATGGAAAGAATAAATTATTGTTCATTATAATGTTATATTAAATTATAATTATGCTATGTTACTGAATAAGAAACTTTTTTTTTTTCATAACTTTATGAAACATAATTTGCTCTGGGCCTATGTCTTCATTGTTCATGGTGCTCGCATTGTCTGTTTAACTAGATATAATAGATCAATTTTTTTAACACTATAGTTTTCAAGTATATTTGAGAGACCTGACGTTGTTAACTCAAATCAATATACACCAAATATATTTCCTCGCACTTCGAGTTATTATTGTTTTATGTAGTGACATATGGGCTATTCCACGGTTACCCACGTTACATTTGGAGACACCTTGACTCATACTTGGAGCTGTAACTCCGTTATTATTGATAGGAACTATACATCTCTATATCACAACATAGTACGCAGTCCGACTATCCTTTGTATAAAAACAAAACTTGGGAAATTTTATTATGCTCCTGGCAAATCTTTGAAATGTGTCGGTTACTCACGTTACATGATTTGGACATGCATAAAATGAAAAGTCGACATAAGTGAAAAGTGTCCTCATACAAGGCTTTTATGAAAGTTGATTATATCCATTTCAAAGAAGTATAATAGGGAGACAAACTTTGTATACAATTAAAAAAATAAAGAACACATGGTTTTTACTAGAAGTGCAGATAAAGTGGTTACTCACGTTACGGTTACTCACGTTACAGTTTGTCCATGTATTGTCAACAACATAAATGTCACTAAAAATTCAATAATGTGTGTAAAATGTTTCTGTTTCTGTAATAATATGAGTAGGATTTCAGACGCCGGTTTATGTTTAAAGTTAACATTCTGAATAAGTTTCCTCCTCTCTTTTACTTATTGGTCAGTATATTGGTCATGTATTCACTATAAAACTGTACGAGATCTGGCTTGGGCTGTGTAAATACAAAAATGTAAAACCCTCAATATCATTATTAAGAACCAGCTATAAGTAAAAGTAAGGCAAACACAATTAAAATGTACAGTTCAGATGGGCTATACAGTACAAAGACACATTGAGCTTCTATTTCTTGATACTCCCTGTGTCACTTTAACCTGCATTTTGACTGTACTATACAGCTGATTAAAATGTGTCTGTGAATTTAAAGTGTCCGCTATTATCAGCAATAGACGGTTGATCTAGTTTTTTTTACACGGAGAGTGTCAGTAATATTGATCCTTGCAGAATGACTGTCAAAGTAAAACTGAGATTCCGATACATGTACATCAACACTGGTAAATGAAAAAAAAAGCTAGAAACTGATCAACCATTCACACCATTATATCAGGGTTAGAAAAGGAGCAGGTTCTTCAAAGTCAATGCAAATTCTGTTTTCAACAAAAAATCATAAATGTATGATTATTTTTAGTTTTGCTGGTCTAAATGTATTTATTTTATGCCGTTTATGATCTGAGAAGAGTCCCCAACAAATTTAATTGAAAAAACAATGAAAAACAAAAATGTCAAAAAAACAAGGAAATACATAATGCAAAAAATAATAAAATAAATAAGAAAATTATCTGATATCGCATTTTTTTTTCAAGTACACTTGCTAGGAACACCAAAAAGAGTTTTTATACCAAAAATTGGAACAATTGGAGCTTTATGTAGGGAGTAAGAGGGAAAAGTATGATTTCGCTTACTAATTATGCATAAATTAGCATAATTGCTTAATACCAATTTGCATGAAATAAATTACTGTAAAGTTTTGTAGATTATGTCCAAGACGACCTCCGTGCCAATTTTCGGCCAATCGCGCAGCCAATGGCCGAGATCTCAAGGGGGGCCTCCCAGCCCCCCCCCCCCCCCCCCTGGCCACACGAACTCCCAATATACCCCGGCCTAGATAGAGTTACAGGTAAGGGCATTCAATGTATTGTTCAAACACTCTTTAAAAGTTTGGTTAATCGAAACTTTGAGTCTTACTAATGAACTCTCGCATTGTGAGTAC